>NW_011352240.1:12243-14480 GCF_000735185.1 Notothenia coriiceps
CCCCCCCATGCTCTCCATCCGAAAGATTTTACAACAGCGCTGAAATACTTTTCTCTTAAAGTTAAGGGGAGGGATCACCTGTAAACTCAGGTTAAATTCCCTCATAGTCGATAGTCGCAGTTTGTTCATTCGTCTGAACAATGCATGCTGGGAGCTCAAGTTTTGGACGAACAGGCCACAGAGTCCTTGCTTCCACTGTTATTGCTGGTATAAGGGATCTCTTTGGGGTCTCCACAGACATCAGTAGTGTCCACAATCTCTTTTTAAATTAATTCAATGAACGCAGCTCCATAATGAAATTCATCCCCCTCACAGAGAAAGACACGAGGAAATACTAAAGGGCTCATCCTGGATGTGGAATGTAACAATTCAGGAAATCTATTAAAAAACCATTACAGAAGTTAGAGGGCAAAAGCAAGTGTGGCCAAGATGAAACCACCTGGCCTGTTACATACTCAGATAAGCCTTCAGTATGACGATGGTGGGTGATTCAGCTCCTCTAAGGCTGCTCTGATGTCACTGCAGCACATCTAAGAAACGAGTCCTAAAGCAGCCAGGTGGAGTCTGTTTCTCTGAGGGGGGAAAAGGAGCTCGGCAGAAGGAAAACAGTTCCCACAGAACGTTTCTGCCTGAGCGGGATCTAGAAAAATAAAAAGATACCAGAACAGGACGGCTCTGGTGGCACCTTGTTAAAAAATAATGGATGATCTACAGTGTTTTTCTTTCAATTCATAAAGCTTAATATTATGAAGAAAAAAAGGTACGACAAGTGCCACTCATATGGTGAAAGGTCTTATTTGTGGTTGTTGATAATGTACTTAAAAACGGTGAGAAGAAAGAGGTGACGAGAGAGAGAATGAAAAGGTCTCTGGCTCTGTTCGTAGACTTTGGTCCCTGGGGTTGGTGCAGCTGCAGTCTCACTGTCGGAGCCACTTGGCCCCCATCGGCCCCGCGGTAGAGTACTTACAGAGCAGGGTGCAGCCTCTGAGCCCACCCAGACTCTGCCCTCAGACCCTCAGACCGGCCAGGCTGTGTCCGACCCCCCCAACTGGAGCAGCTTGTCTTCAGCCCCGCCAGAGGAGAGTAAAGGGCCCTGAGTCCCAGCCTCATCCTGACAAGCAGATGGGCCTAAAAGGGGCCCGCTTGTTGACGAGAACACATAATCTTTTGGATAAAAAGACGACGTCCTCGCAGTCACACCTCAATGATGTTGACAGATGGCATCCTATTGTTGTTGTTGTTGTTCTTAGGGAACTGTGGGAGGAAAGAAGAAGACAACAGGTGTGAGAAGAATCATACAACAAGCTCCTTCAATGAGCATGAGGATGCCTCTTCACTCGTATTGATGTTCATAGCATGAACGAAAGAGAACTTTGAACACAGGATATGAATATGGCATGGTGCACCGGGAATTGACCCCAAAATAACTCAATAGAAGCTATGACTCGTGAGTTTTCTAAAAGTTGCAAAGTCATGCACATGCTGCCATGTTGAAGCAGTGTTTAGCTGAAGACTGAGGTTCTGATGACTGCGCATGAAGTGCCAGTGGAAAAAAGTCTAAAAGTGGCCGGGACAATTCACCTGCCCGGAGTCGCTGTAGGAGAGGCACCCAGAGGGGAGGAAGAGGAGGAGGAGGAGGAGGAGGAGAAGGTGATTGATTTATACACCCTAAGGGGAAGTCTCGCTTCCATTGCTACCTTCTCAGTCGGTCTCGTGGGTCTACTCGCGCCCCCTCGAGTAGAGTAGCACCACCACGACTTAGTACACCCGTCCACCCGTGTGTGTTGTGTGTGGGTGTGGTGTGTGTGTGTGTGTGTGGTTGTGTGGTGGTGTGTGTGTGTAGTGTGTGTGTGTGTTGTCGTGACAAAGACAGCATCAACATGAGTTTAGTCGACACCTAATAGTGAGGGGATAGGAAGAGAGGGAGGAGGAGGACGAGGAGGAGAGGTGAGGAGCAGAGGAAGAAAGGAGAGGAGGGGAGGAGAGAGGAGCAGAGGGGAGGAGAGGAGAGGAGGAGAGGAGGAGAGGTAGAGAGGTGAGGAGAGGAGGGGAGGAGGAGAGGAGAGAAGAGTCCACACTAGCGAAGAGAAAAACGGCAGTCATGCCTGTAGTAGTTCTGTTGCTCGCGGTGTTGTGTCTTCCTATTTCGGTTTTTGAGGAGTCTCACGTCGTGAGGACTTGTAGGCTGCGCCCCCGACAACGCGTCATTCCATATTGGGTGGGTGGGTGGGTAGGAG
>NW_011352240.1:14525-20821 GCF_000735185.1 Notothenia coriiceps
GCCCCTTCGTCACCACACCTGGACAGTCGCGTTGAATGGTACTACGGCTTAAATTGTTATGTAACATTTATTAACCAAACTGCCGTATTATTATTCCTGCTAGCAGGCAAGACACCTAAGAGGTCTCGTGGTTGTACAATACTATAATCCCAGTACGTGTCACTCTACTCTAGCGACAGCGGAAATTCTCTCTCTCTCCAAAGACCGAACACTACACACGAACAACAACCTCGCGGTATCCACTCACTACAAAAAAAACGAAACACATAAAACACTAACTTCCATTATTGCTCCCTCGGGTCAGTTTTTCTATCCATAAAGGTCATAAAAAAATTCCACCACATACACCTGGCCTTCGAACAATATACGGAGAGCTGATGCCAGGCCTCGGCTGTCCTTTCAAGTTGTGTTCTACTCGAGGTCACGAGGAAAACATCGTAATATAAAAATAAACTGTCTACGGTAGCCGAGTTGATTGTGTCAACGCGTTTTCCGTAAGATGGAGCTCAGAATACCCATGGGCTGTCCTAACCTTCGACCTCTTTGCCGTCTGTCAGCGGGAAAACATCGTTATTATCTCCCGCCTACGCGGGAAGCGGAAACGTCCATTGCCTGGGAAGCTGGTCATGGGTCGGTGCGTATATTTTTAAGCGGTAAACAAAATTTCAGAATACCCATATAAAAAGACTTTAAACCTCTTTGCGCCGTTCCGGAAAAATCAAAGCGTGGGACCAATGCCACGGGACGGGAACGGTACGGACGGGTGCGCCTGAAAATGGTCCCCCAACGGGCTGGGGAACGAGACCCCTGTCCGGTGCTATTATCCTCCTCATCTCCTTCCAACGAAGAAAATAAAGTTTAGAGATGTCTTATTTTTAACGGACTAACGTGGTCACAAGGTAGATCTTTTTTGCAAGGAATAAAAAAATAACATCTTCGAGTTTTTATTAATTAACAAAGAGAAAAGTCTGACCTCTTCTAATGATCTCACCTACTTCCAGGTTCTAAAATGACAGAATGTAAACCACCCAGAATACAGTTTGATTTGATTATCGGGTGTTCGGGGGACGTTGGCAAGACGGACTAAAGTTTCTTTTGGACGGCTCTGTTAAAAGTATACCCACATGGTTCGAAGGGGGGTTTGGGAATGTTACCAATTTGACCGTTAACAAAATGAAAAACAAACCGTCCACTTGCTCGGAACGAAAACCCTCCTCTTTTGCGCCTCCTACATTCTTGTATTTCAGGTTGGGATCGAACTCTAATTTCTTCCTGACGTGCGTAGTGGAGGCCCCTGGGTCGGTGGAACCTTACTTGAACAAACGGGTGTGTGCAACGGTAGTTCCCCGACAACAAAACGGATATCCAGCGGACCCGTCCTATTTTGCCCCCCTTTCCCTTCGCGGGGAGGGACCCCGCCCGGCCCAGGGAAGGCAAGGTTCCCTTAAGGGCTTTTTAAATGGGGTAAAATTTTTATAAAAAACGGTGCGGGTTGGTTTAAAAAAATTAAACGGTCTCAATATATGAGAAATTCAGGGGGATTTATAAGTTGCCACACGGGTTTTTGTTTGAAAAAACCAAAAAAAAAAAAATTGCCACGAACCGCCCACGGTTTAACGGAAACCGGGTTGGGCGGGCACCCGGGGGGGGTTCCCCCAAAACGGGGCTGGGGGGAACCGAAAAGATTCACCCTTGGCCCCGGGGTTTTTAATTATTTAGTCTGTTTTTTTTTTAACCCCTCATGCTCCTCCCTTTTTAAACGACAAAAGGGAAAAAAAAAATAAAAAGAAAAAGAGGGATGTGTATTATGTAAAAAAACCCGGGGACTAACCGCTGGGTTCAAACCCCAAAAAGGAAAAAATTAGAATTCTTCTTTTTTTTTTGAAAAGGGGGACCCCTTTTATAAGAGTTTTGGTCTCTGGGGAAGGGGTTTTCTGGTATAAAAAAAACAAAAAAGGTTGGACCCCCGGGGGGTAAAGAAAAAAGGAAAAAAGTCTTTGGAACCCTCTTCCCTTAATTGACGGGGTTCTTTTTTAAGTTTTTTTGGTAAAAATTTTCCACGAAATTTTAAAAAATTTTTGACCCAAAGGGGAAAAAGAAATTTGAATTTTAATGTTAGAACCCAGAAAAAAATTTACAGGGGGTTTTTTTAAATTATATTGAAAAAAAGAGAAAAATAAATTTTTGGGGGTTAAAACTTGTTTGGGGACGTTCGGCCAGGGTGGGACGGGGACCCCCCTAAAAAAAAGGGGTTCCCTTTTCGGGGTTGTGTTTTCTTGGTTAAAGTCTTTTTTTTACCACCAGTTTTTAGGGAGTAGGGGCTTTGGGGGAAAAATTTTTGGTTTTTTTAATCAAAGGGGGGTTTACCCCCTTAAATTAACCAAAATTTCAAATTGGAAAAAAAAATCAAAGGAGTTCGGAAAATTCGCCACCCGGTTTAAAAGGCCTTCTTTTTTTTGGTTGCCTTTTCTAACCCATTAGGGTTAAATTCGGGTTGTCGGAACGTTATTAAAAATTTTAAATAGTTTGTCCCCCCGGTGGGGGGAAAACGGTGCGGTAAGGGGTTGAGGGAAAGTTTCCCCCCCCTTGTTTTCGGGGGGGTTTTTTTGGGGGGGTTGACCTTACTTTGGACCCCCAAGGGTGTTTGTTGGGTTCACCGTTTTGTAGGTTTCTCGGAACCCCACCCCCCCCCTTTAATATCGGGGGGATACTCCCTCCGGGTTCTCCCCGGGGGCGGGGTACGGTTAGGGGATAATTTGGGGGGAACCCCAAAGGGGGGGTGGGGAACCGTGGGGGGGGCCGGGGAAAGTTTTGGACAAACCCCCCCGGTTTTTGTGTTCCCGTTGTTTGGTTTAAAACGGGTGTAGTTTGTACCTTTTGGTTCCATTTTTTTTTTGCTCATGGGGTTGTATGTTTCCAAACCCCTCCCCTGGGGTTATATAGGGGGGTACAAGGGTTTAGGGGAGTTTTTGTTTTTTGGGGGGGTTGACAAAAACCCCAAAAAAACCAAAAAAGGGGAGGTCCAAAAAACAAAAAAATTATTAGGGAATTTTGGTTCTTTTTGGGTTTTGTTTTTGTAGTTCTTTTTTTTTTTTTATGGGGGTCTTTTTTAACTTACCAACTTGGCGGGACGCAACCAGGAAGAAACAAAAAATTGTGTAAAAGTTTTTTGAGGGTTTTTTATAAACCGGTTGTTGTTTGGGAGAAAGTCAAAACCAAGTTTTAAAATCAAAACGGTTTTTTTTTTTCAAAAAGCAGGTTAATAGTTAGGGTTTTCGTTCGGTATTTGAGGGTTTTTTTTAGGACATTCCTGTTATGGTTAGTCTTTAACTTGAAACGAAAGGAAGTGGAGGTGTCACCCTAGGAACTAAATTTCCGACCATGAAAAAAAAATTTACCAAGGGTGACGGAATGAGGGGGAGGGGACCAGGGGAAACAAAAAATTGGTTTTCCCCAAAAAAAACCGGCTTCTTCGTTTTAAAGCAAAAATTTGGGGACTAAATAGGGGAGTTACATGGATTGTTCAAAAAAAAAAAACACACATGGGAAACCATTTCAAATAGGGAAAATTAAATGGGGGGAAAAGGATCATTTTTTTGGACAACGATAATCCAATAAATCTTTGGGGTGGGACGGGGACATAAACCCAACTTTACGGGGGTCCACGGAAAAAATACATGGAGCACCCCCGCCCTCCTGCTGATAGTTCACAAGCGTCAAGCTCCTCAACCCCCCCCCGCCCCCCCCTTGTTGATAATTCTCGATCGTTGGCACGCTGATAAAACATTTTTTTTCAAATGGCACTTCATATCAAAAAGGTTGCCGACCCCTGCCTTAGAGAGACTGAATTGTGGCTGCATACATTACCTGGGTCATTACTTCCTCTGTAAACTTGATTAATAAGCTACTAATTTACAACAGGCTAACAAACTACTTCATATATTTTTAATTAGATCAGTAATTCGGTCACTGCACCTGTAATAAACAATAACTGTCTTATCTGCAGACAGTGCAATTTATTAACTCTGATTATGTGCTCAGAATTACAAGAGGCTTCATGGACAACTTTCTTAGTTTCAAGAACGTTTTAACTCTGGAAATTTTCATTTAATTTCTACAATGTTTGGCAACAATCTAGCGGGCATCTAACCTCCACCAATATGGCTCGTAGTAATCATTTAGTGTTGCTTTGGGGAGGATGACTTTAGTCTCTACAGTATATCATTGCTTTTCCAAGTTCCAGAGCTGTTATACTGCTCAGTCATTTTATTCATTCTCGGTTCCAATGCCGCTCCCTTTTGTATCGCAGTTCAAGGTCAGCTCTGTCTAGACTCTGTATTTTCATATTGACTACTGCCGCTTGTCTGCTAGTCTTCACCTGTTTCTATTATGCCTTAAATTACTATCATATGGATCTGAGGCACTGGGGGTCAGGTAAATAAAGTAACTGTCTTCATACAGACAGACATTTTGAACTGTAGACACACAGCCAGACAAACAAGCATGAGCATCCATAGAGATGTGCTCTGTGTTATTGTTATTAAGACTCATTCTGTGAGCGCCCAATGGACTCAAAAGATCACAGAGAGGCAGAACATGAAAAAGTTAGTTATCGCCTCATCTCAGCCACTGGGGAACCTTTGTTCTAGATCGTGATGTAGAGATAAAGCAATGCAAATAATTAATCACAGCATTCAGAATCAGTTATATCCCGTCATCATCTTTGAAGTATGACTATCAGCAGAGGCATCAAAGAGAGAAGTGCCTGTTTCTCTCTGGAACAAAGCAGCCACACGTGCTAACTTTTTTTGTGGAAGTCAGAGGCTTGATGTAAAGTTCATCGCAGCGTGGAGAGCGCTGCCATCCTTTTATTAGATGCAGTGAATGACATTTGGAGGCCCGGTGTGGCAGGAACCCCACGCTCCAGCAGCTTTTAGCAACAAGCAATTCTGCTGATCGATTGGCCTCTGTTGCCCGGTGTTAACTGATCAGAGCTCAGTTGGCCCCCCTGTCCCGGGGCCGACTGCTCAGCTGCATCAGCAAGACATGGTTTTATGGATTAACAGCTTTAAAGTTCAATTCACTTTTAAGAACTCAGCACACAAGAGGAAAATGTGTTGCTGCTTTGTCACTTTTCTTATCTGATGTTCGATTTTCATATTTAACACTGGAGCTCTAATGGTAAGCGATGAGAAGATTCACCACCATTTAAAAACAGCTGTTCCAGAGTTTCTCTACATTCCAACAAGTATAAATACGTAAACTGTTGCCATTAATGTAAGTATTTTTTGTATTATTGCACTTCTTAACCTCAAAATTGGCATATTTCATATGTTAAAATTAGGGCCGGGACTCGATTAAAAAAATTAATCTAATTAATTACAGGCTTTGTAATTAATTAATCGCAATTAATCGCATTTTTAATCGCATATAAATATTTGACCTAAGAACAGTGAGAAGCAATTTTTTTCACATGGATTTTAGTATACCATTGAATAATGACTGAATACATAAGCTTAAGCAACAAAACATTGTTTATTTTTATCAAGGAGGTTCTTAACCAAGACCAACAGAAAAGTGCAATTTTTGCCATAAAGTGTAGCAATAGCATATTTAGGAATATAGTACATTTCAGAGATTCAGGTAGCCTATAGGTAGGTAGACCTTCTGTAAACTATAACACTTTGTTTTTTAAGTATAACACAATACTTTCAAGTACATTCAGAACATTGGAAACCCTGACTATTAGAAAACATCTCTCTGTTGCTTCAGAGGCCATAACAGACTTTGTTGATTTACCAACAGTTGATTTAAAAAATCTAATACATTTCAGTCCAACTCTCTCAATAACCTTGGCCAAAACAATAAACAGTTCAACATAAAGTGCCAGTTGCACCAACAACGTAATAAATAGTTCAACATAAAGTGTACCATTTAAAATAAAATAAAAAAGTGCCAGTGATTGACCTCAATCCCTCCTATTCTTCCAATATCCTGATGAAAAATAAAATCTCTCTGTTGCATAGGCCACTGTTTGATCAACGCGAATTGGGTGTGGGTCCTTGTACTCCGAGTCGGGCTAACGTCCACGCTAGCTTCCACGCTAGCTGCTATATGTTTTGCATTGAGGTGATACTTGAGGCTTGATGTGCTGCGGTGATATGCGAATTCCTTTTTGCATAATTTGCAAACAACCGTGCTCTTATTGACGCTTCCATCCGTCCGTTTTTTAAAACAAAATGTCCCATCCACGGGGCCAACCAAAGCGGTCTCATCAGCTTCTTCGTTCACCCCCC
>NW_011352240.1:20835-32168 GCF_000735185.1 Notothenia coriiceps
TCCCTCCCCTCTCCCCTTTCTCCCCTGCCCCCACCTGATTATAACTCCCCCACACACTTCAATCCAGCACCAGACACTTTTTTTACGCCGCTATGGACAATCTGCAATAAATACACATTTTATGGACAATCTTGAACCAAAGATATTGAAGTTACTGTTATTTTGTATATATTGATTGTTGTGTTTTTTTTTTATCTCAATGTGTGCATAATATGTGTAAATGTGTCTGTTGATTGTGTATATAAGATATTTTATACATATTTGTATACTGTATAATTTTACATTCGGGATTGTTGGAAACGTCATTTCGATCTCTCTGTCTGTAAACACAAACTGAGTAAGATTGACATTAAAGTTGACTTTGACAGTCGCAGGAAGTAGAGAGGGAAAACACATCTTTAAATTTACAGGAAATGAAGAAATTAGATGAGGTACCTGATGTACCTAAATCTTCCTGATCTACCTAAACATGTACCTGGTGTAGATAAACAGAATCTTTTGAGCACAGCTTGTTTTCCTTGTCTTTGTGACTTACAGAATAATGGAGTGGCCTTCAACACTGAGCCCCCCCCTGGAACACAGACAGGTGGGTCAGAGGGATGATCGAACAGAGTCCGGCTTTCTTGGCATTGCTGGTTCAAAAACATAAAACCCCAATCACAGATGATGGTTATCACCACAACCAACTTCCAGTGTTAACTTATTCAGGCTTTGTGCATGTTGCCATAAAAGAAGCCATTTTGCACGTGATTTGATAATAATACCTAAAATGGGCTGATGTTTGCTTCTTTGACAGACATGGATGTGAACTGCAACTTGACTGTTTTCTGTTGCTATTCCCCCCCCTCTGCTCTTTGTTCCTCTTTCTTTGTTTGTGACCCTCCTCCTGTCTCAGGTCTGTGTGGAGTGGTAGAGCAGAAGGATGAGGGGGGGCAGCAGCCAGACTCAGACTGTGCAGCTCAGAGTCAGCCTGGACATGCTGGACTCTGCGAGTATGACTTCTTTATTCCCTATTTCTTCGTCTCATTCCAACCCGAGCAACATGTTTTATGTGCTGGGTGGTCATCCTTCAGTCAGACCTTTAATCTCTCATGGTTGGATGCTGCGGTACCGTCTGCAGACAGAACAGTTTGTTGCTAGTATTGGTGCTGGGGGTCATTTTGTACCCCAGAAAAAAGAGGCAGGCTGCAAAAAAGAAAACGGGTGACATCCGAACATGTTGTTCTCAGACGAGCAGAAAGCTGCATGCTGTGTCAAACATGTCTTGGTCTGTCTCCAGGAAGCACTACAGGGAGTACCTGGTGAGTCTGATCAACAGCCACTCCATAGACCCCGCCCCCCTCTACAGCTCCAACGAGCTGCTGCTGGCCTGCAGGAGGTACAAGGTGGAGGACCCCCGCAGGGAGGGGGAGGACAGCTTCACCTACTTCAGCCGAGTGCTGCAGGTCAGCGCAATGTGTGTGTGTTTGATCAATATTTGTATTTCAATATTTGTATTTTGTATATTAATAAGATGATACACACGAAATATTGCCAATTACATTTGTCAAAAATCTAGTCAGAATGTCTTTACACTTGATCTTCTATTAACCATTTGTGTGATAGTGTGAGGCATACAGCAGACAAGGTTACTTGTGTGTGTTTAATTAATAAATAACACTTTGGTTGCTTGGTTTAGCCATGCTAGCATCATGGCTCTTGTCAGTCAGTTCCCCATAGTGCCGCACTGGAGTACTGTATCTCTAGCGCCACCATGAGTTCATGTTGCATTTGAGAGAAATGTCTGTTGGGAGGATAGGGATTTCATTATTGGCCAGACCTGTCACCATTAGGGTAAAGTGGTGAGTTTATTTATAAAGCACTATTCAACAACAAGTCTAAGTGCATTTAAATGTATTTAAAAGAAGAGCCCTTAGAAGGTAAAGATAATGCAAATAAAACAGAATAAAGTAGACTAATAAAAGTCACAGTGCAGTGTCGGACATGCATAGCTATTTGATTTAAAACGCAGCAGGAAACAAAAAAGTCTTCAGCATTGAAAAAGAAAAAATAGAGTTTATATAGTGAAACTCTAACAGATGTTTTAAAGACATACAGAGTGAGCCCCCCCCCCCCCTATTAGACACAACTAATAGATGTCTTCTACTGAATTACTTTGATTCTGAGAAATGTGTAAAACATCATTAGAAATGAATGATTCAGAAATGTTCAGCAGTTCATCGTGGTAATAGCTTGTGTTTGTAACATATTATTCGGACCAGATGAAACAAAACCATCCTTATCTATTCCACAAATGTAATTTTATTCTGTATGTCACACTATTTATTTGTATTCATGTGACACATCCTTTGTGGTCTCTCTGCAGAAACTGATGGATGAAGAACCGCTGGGAGACAAGGTGCCACGCAAGAAATAATGAGTCACTTCCTGTTTCCTGCAGTGATTTGTCCACATTTCAACCTAAAACCCAGCTACAGGAGACAAAATGGTTAAAATGTCCTTGTTGTTTGGATCGTAAAAAACTGATGTATAAAAAAATGTACTGTTTGTAATGTATTCTTTATTTTATACGCAGCATTTTTGTCCCTGTCATGATCCTGTATATGTGGCTCGTGATCTGATTGATCAGTATTCCAATCGGTTCCTCTGAACTGAATCTTCATTGGAGCTTTTAGCTGTGTATCATTGTGATCTCTCTGTAAGAACTCAACCAGCTTCACAATAGCAGAAAACCTGTAAGCCAAAGATAGCTAACGCACTAATCTCACTCCGTAATTCAATGTCTCAAATTACTTTGTCACACCATGAAATCCTTTACAGCACATTTTTCATTGTTCGGTATTATTCAATACTTCTGTTGTGCATGTTAAAACTTGACATTTCAATATTATACGGTAACAATCTTAAAAGATATTAGTATCTACGAAATACTGAATGGATGTAAACTCTTGTTGAATAGGTTTGCTGATGTAAAAACTACAGATTTTAAATACTGCTTTGTTGAATTATTTAAGATTTGTTTGTGTTCAAAATGAGAGTCTGCCAAGTGTAAATCACACACAGTGCATGTGGTGGCCTGTACTGTGCCCAAAATAAATAGTTATAATAGAGCCTTCAAACTGTCACATGTGTTTGACTTTGGCAGTGAAACTCAGATGCATTTAATATGTTTCTAAAGGATAGGATTAACGTTAGCTGTAAGCTTTGGTGACATGTATTTAAGTACATTTACTCAATGACTGTACTACTCACTAGATGTCTGGTTCAAAGATTAAAAACAAATGACTTTTCTGAGCTTCAGACAGTAGGAGGATTCAGTTATAATCTTGAAGATGTCTTTCTTTATTCATTCTCTTTCTTTCATCCAACTCATTATTACAACTACAATTGTATTATTTGCTGAAGCAGAAGTGATCAGGGTGACAATAAAAACATTAAGGGTGGGGAGAGAAGCACAGCAAACATAATTAAACAATAAAATGAAATGTGCTTATGTTATGGATTCTGAAGGTGGACATAGTGTCACGGTGACTGGCTCTATTTGAGCAGCTTTGCGGTTGCCATGGAGGTCATGGACGTCATGGTGTTGGTGATGGTTGGCACAGCGATGTCTTTGAAGATGGGCTGTGTGACAGCAGAGTAAGTTACTTTGTTCTCGCTCAGAGTCCCGATGATCATCTGCCGCATCTCCCTGCTGGCGTCGCCCCGCACCGCCAGCAACGCCTGGATGTGCTCCTCCCTACGGAGAGCCGGAGGGACAATATTAGAGTCAGTGTTAGAGCACTTAGCTATCAACCTCATATTATTCACGTGTAAAACTCACCCAAGACACTTTTAAAGTAACATGTGTACTGTGTCTAAATTTGGATACTATCCCTAGTTCACTGCAGGTTGTGCCCTGTTAACCTCTGTAGTTACTCTGAACCCACACCTGAAGTGATGACTGCCGCTGTATGCTTGGCAGCTAGCTAGCAACGTCTTTGTTTGTGGTAGCAAATCATTACAAGCGGCTAAAAGCTAAATAAACCCAATACAATAACAAGTGGCTTTCTTTTGACACCAGTATAGTTGTATAATTATTAAATTGGAAACAAAAAAAATATCTAGCTCCACCACAATTGCGACTGGTTGTGTAACTTTTGCTAAGTAGCCAAGATGGTGGTGGATGAGTGTGAGTAGTGTGCAGCGTTCCATCGTAAAACATTTTGTAATGGAAACTTCTGGAGCATGGAGTCTAAACACAATGATACACGGAAGAGCTGGAGCTTGATGGCACACACTGAAGAGGTTATCGGAAGTTACGGCCAGAGAGTTGAAAAGATATGTGCTGCAGCCACGAGGCAACACAACTCCTGCCTGACCAATTCTGAAGTTCTCTCCCCAGTCCCATGTATTTAGCTGGTTCTGAAAGAATAATCAACATTCTGCATAACAAGATAAAACAGAGAAGCACTATAACACCTATCAGCTGACGCCACCAGGCAGGAATAAGCAGACAAAACATAGAGAGCACAGCAGAGGGCAGTAAAACTGATAAACTGGGTCAAAGTTATGAGCCTCGGAAAATATTTCCTCAACAGTTATGCGTGGACCATCCGATACTGCATTTTGCCATACTGCATCTGGTTCTCTTCCTGCTTGTCCCTTTAAGCCATGGCAGTATTCAAAGGAATGATTCCAAAGAAACAATGTTAATGATTCAGAGTTACCAGGTCAGAGCCCAAACCTCAATCTCAGCAGCAGCACACAGCACTATGCACATATAACACTTTATTATTTTAAACAACCACCAGGAGTAAAACATATTTCTACAAACGACAGCTTTAAGTACCTTTAATTGCGTGTGTGTGTGTACCTGATGTCGGGGTACTTGGACACCAGCGTGGTGACCTCCAGGAACAGCAGGGTGGGGTCTGTCAGCTTGAAGACCTCGGCGATGGCAGCGATGGCTCCACACAGCCGGTCAGTGTCTTCACCCTGCAGCAACCAGCACAGAGTCAGACAGCTCCCCCCATCTCTGTCCTCCACAGAGTCAGACAGCTCCCCCCATCTCTGTCCTCCACAGAGTCAGAATGCTCCCCCCATCTCTCCTCCACAGAGTCCAGCTCTGGATCACACTGGCCCTTTCTCATTCCTCTAATTTCCCCTCCTCGGTCCTCCGGTAGTGACCCGGAAATGGATTTCAGCGCGCCATGTTGAAGGACATCTCATTTCTCTAAATGCACTTCTAGGACCGAGGATTGAGCATCGAGGAGGCTCTCTGGAGGAGCTATAATCGAGGATACACTGATGGGTCCTCCGCGGATTTATTTCCGGCAACAGAGATGTTGTGACGCACGGCCAGAATTATCTCAGCCAATGAAAGCTCTGCATGCATGCCCTGGATATTATTTTATTAACTGCATGGGGGTTATCCAGTCTCTGATTGTGTTACGTTATTATGAGAGTGCTCTCATACTTATATATATATTTATATACAGTGGAGCAAAAAAGTATTTAGTCAGCCACCAATTGTGCAAGTTCTCCCACTTAAAAAGATGAGAGAGGCCTGTAATTTTCATCCGAGGTATACCTCAACTATGAGAGACAAAATGAGAAAAAAAAAAAATCCAGAAAATCACATTGTCTGATTTTTAAAGAATTTATTTGCAAGTTATAGTGGAAAATAAGTATTTGGTCAATAACAAAAGTTCATCTCAATCCTTTGTTGGCAATGACAGAGGTCGAACATTTTCTGTAAGTCTTCACAAGGTTTTCACACACTGTTGCTGGTATTTCGGCCCATTCCTCCATGCAGATCTCCTCTAGAGCAGTGATGTTTTGGGGCTGTCGCTGGGCAACACAGACTTTCAACTCCCTCCAAAGATTTTCTATGGGGTTGAGATCTGGAGACTGGCTAGGCCACTCCAGGACCTTGAAATGCTTCTTACGAAGCCACTCCTTCGTTGCCCGGGCGGTGTGTTTGGGATCATTGTCATTCTGAAAGACCTGGGTCTTTCAGAATGACAATGATCCCAAACACACCGCCCGGGCAACGAAGGAGTGGCTTCGTAAGAAGCATTTCAAGGTCCTGGAGTGGCCTAGCCAGTCTCNGTTTAACTTCTTGTCTATTTGGTATTGATTTTTTTCCTAAACACCTTAAGGTACCCCTATTATGCTCATTTGAGTTCATATTGTTACTGTATGCCTACCTTCTGTTCGACTATGTTTACTTGCTTAATGTTCAAAAGTCTTATTTTCTCATACTGACTGTGACTGCAGCAACCTATGTACCCAACTTAAATCGTATAACTTCCGTAATAATGTATGACTACTTACGAAGTTATTACGATACTTCGATACTTCCCGGAAAGAGTCTGAACTTCTGTTATGGTCGACAGATGTCTGGCACTGCAGGAGACATGTAGAATATAAATACAATCAATGCAGAGCACTGATCAGTTCAGTTCACCACTGAGGCCTAATTAGCACAGAAAGTGTTGTCTGCGTGTTGCTTCTGTGAGGGGAAGATTTGACAGAAATCAATAACTGCAAGGAACCCAGATACACATAATTATTTTTGGATTTGATCCTTTTGTGTACATGCTTGTTTCCTTTCCCTCTCCTGATGTCTTTTAAAGCCGTGGAGACAGAACAGTGCCGGGAGACCAACTCAAACACCATGTACAGAAACAAAGAGAAGTGTCTCATAAACACAACACACTACAAACAAAGATACACCCATATAGTTGTATCAGAGTTGGTAATAAAAAAAAATGTATGAGGGATAGTGGCAAAAGGAAAATAGTACACTCCTTAAAGAAAGAGTTGGATATTTCTGCTTCATAGGATGCTGATTGACAGATTGTGTTACCATAGACCCAGACTAGCTGATTCCAGTCTTTATGTTAAGCTAAATTAGCAGCTAGTTTTGTTTTCCCCTTAGATTGAAGCATGATAGCTGCTTCCAATCTTTACTCTAAGCTATGCTAAGCTAAGCTAACCCTACAAACATGAGAGTAGTTTAAAATCAGAATAAGCCTATTCCCCAGAAATGTATGTTTTTTCTTTCAAAATTAGCAGAGGGCTTTTTGAGGAAACCATTCTCTGCCTCAATGCACTTGTCCATTTCATAAAAATGTATGATCCCAAATGTAGACAGACTCTGCACACACACAGCAAGAAAAGGCTCTCCAATGCAGAGCAAGGAGACATCCTCACTCTTCCTCACATTTTACAACATGCACACGCCTCCACAGAGAGCAGTCTGAGATTTAACATCCTTCAGCGTCCTCACACTTTAGCTCACCAATCATCCTGCTCTGCTTAATTTGCACTGCCTGCTCAAGGATGTCTGTTTAATTAGCGTAGCTACGTTGGAACACTGAACTCTTTTGATGACAGATGAGCAGATGTTCGTCAAGTCAACATTTTGTTATTCAGTTAGAGATCAGTGGTGTGTTTAAAATTCGGGATGCACAACAGCGCCAGAATAAATGTTCAATTCCCATCAGCGCGAGACTGTGGCTTATTTAAGGAGGGCACAGCATGCGGATAAGGTAAACATGTTAGTTAATAGATCATCAAAAACTATCCACAGTTGATTTCTTATTAATTGGCTTTTTTGTATTTGACATTTTCGGAAATTATTCAGAAATATGCAAATAAGGCGTTATCTTGTTAATTATGTGATAATCTGCATACATTTCTGAGCACTAGATTGTTCAGCTACAAATTATTTGGATATTATATCTCATTGTATCACTGCATAAAAAGAAAAATAACTGTCGAAAGCCGAGTTTGATGTATTTAAGTCCTACGGAAGTGGAGATTTCAGATTTAAAAAATATAGGCTAAAAAATGCAAGTAATAGATAATACTTTGAAAGTTCCCCAGTTGATAAATTATGTGAAGACAATTATTTTACTAAAATGTTAGATTGTAAATACACACATTATAGGCATTATCAAAGGCTACCTTTTGATGAATTTAGGAGCAATTTACATACACACAAATACACATTAATAGTTTTGTTTAACTTTCTTGGTCTATTTTGGATGTATTTTCTTTCCAAAACACTTAAAGGGACCCTATTATGCTCATTTTGAGGTTCATATTTGTTTACTGTATGCCTCTTCTGTGACATGTTTTCTTGCTTTAATGTTCAAAAAGGTCTTTATTTTTCTCATACTGACTGTGCTGCAGCACCTATGTCCAATAAATTCAATTTCATATAACTTGCTCATCATTCCACAAAATGGTGACAGCAAAAGCATTTAATAGTTATTGAAAATGACTGCTTCACAAAAGGAGGCAGAAAGAGAGAAATCAAGTTTGTCTCTTACTGCAGATAATGGCAGGGATAAAGAGAGTTTCTCAGTACAGCTGTTAGGCTATTGTCCTGATATGACAGGCGAACTATCACAGAAGAAAGGGGCGTATTTTGCCGTCCTCGCTCGACAGCACCCTTCTGATCCGCCATATCATGCTGATATCAGTGAAAGAACAAAGGATGAGCCTGAAAAGCTGGATTAATACATGTTTTATCTAATGTCCTCGTTCACAATACGTTTAGGGTACATGAGATGAAAGGAAGACAAAGAAATGAGCAAAAAAAACAGCACAACCTGGGGAAGAGACGATGCATCATAAGACAGGGCGGGAGCCATATTGACTGATAGAGAGTAAAAAAGAGGAAGTAGTTACATAGGAAGCAGGACAGTAAAACATCCTCAAAGAGTACCACACAATTAAATCCTTCTTGGTGTTTTTCTCACACAGATGTACACACCTATAGTCCCTTTTGGACAAAACACTTGAACTTAAACATGGAAAATAAAAAAGGTAATCCAAACGAGCTTCATTGGCCTCTTTAAAAATGTTCTAAGAGGTCTCTTTTTCTCTGGCCAAAAGGAAAATCCTTCAAAAACAAGGATGATGGAGCAAGATTGCAATCTTTCTTGTTTAATGTAGGAGTATGACCATATACGTCCATGTACCTCTCGAGGCAGCATCGCTCAGCTCTGCTTCATCCCATAGGCAGAACGAAATGTTGTTCTGTTTTCTTTTTTCACTTGTGATCACTGATGTAGACATAAAAGACAATGTAAGGATCCTGTATGGCTTCAGCATTGTAAAGGAATGGCTCAACAACTCAGACTTGGCATGCTTGTCACAAAAATCACAACAAGTTCACTGATGGACAGAACTATCCCAAGACTACTTTTCCAATAAATTGGACAACAACAACTCACAGTGGTTCAACCTTTAACAGAACAGGTACCACTGGGAAAAAAATGACACCCTACAAAACAGTTCGATAATTAAAGTCTTCAGAACTTCTTATTTATTTTGCATGGGGTTTCAACCACCATTAATTTTTAGTCATAATGATCTTTCTCTTCTAATTTACTATTTATTTATATACTAGCATTTATCAATATATATAGTTGTTCTTCAGACCATCCTATTGTTGTTTTAATTATTATTCCTCCTGATAATGTAGGAAGTTGCAGCCACACAGCTCCAAATCTTATATTATGTATCATGTGCACAGTGGTAGCAAAGATCAAGAGAATGTTCTTTGTTGTTTGTTCTTTGTTTTGTGCCTGTAGTGCAGGGGTGGGGAACCTCCGGCCTCCTTTACGGTCCGCGAGACCATTTGATACGGCCCTCGAGGTAATTTATAAACACACGCAAAAAGAAAGAGATAACAAGTGAGTGCCTGTTTTTCCTGGCCAAGGACAGGTTCCTTGAACACAACACAAGCCTAACGTGTCATCATGTGGTATATGTCTCGTCTGAAAGGGCTGTAGAGTGCTGACGGATGTGTTCATGATGACTTATATATTTACTTTTAATTAATTCACAGTGCGGTATAATAAGACAATAACAGGCTACAGATGCGGACATATATACACACATATATTTATATAAATATAATAATTTCAGAATCAAACAAGTATGAGAGCACTCTCATAATAACGTAACATCAGTTGAGGCACCCTCCTCAAGATGAGGCCCCCTCCGCAAGGTGAGGCGCCACGCAGTCTGCATGATCGGCCTGTTGGGAGGGACGAGTGATATACTGAGTGATATACAAACTGCTCTGCTTTCTGCACGGACCTCACAGCTGTTCTCACTGTAAACATTGCGTCGCGATGAAAGCAGTTAATTAAATAATATCATGGGGATGCATACAGAGCTGTCATTGGCTGAGATAAGTCTGGCCGTGCGTCACAACATCTTTGTTGCCGGAAATAAATCCACGGAGGACCCATCAGTGTATCCTCGATTATAGCTCCTTCAGAGAGCCTCCTCGATGCTCAATCCTCGGTCCTCGGTGTGCATTTAGAGAAATTAGATGTCCTTCAACATTGGCGCGCCTGAATATCATTTCCAGGGTCACTACCGGAGGACCGATGTTCGAGGGGCTCGGGGAGGGAGGCAGGAATTAGTGAAATGAGAAAGTGCCACAGTGACGCTCCTAAAAACCGCGGAAGTAAGTTAGATTTTACCACTTCCGGTTCCTTCGAGCAAGAAACCAAAGCATTTCTCCATAGGATTTTATCTCTTATCAGAGCAGTCCATCAACTGCTATAGTGAGTTGTTTGACATTTCGCTATTGAGAAGCAGATAGGATCTGTACAATCGTCGGCGTAGCAGTGGAAGGGGCAAATATTGTGTTTAGTGAGAATTGAACTTAGGGGCAGTTTATGTACAGTAAAAAAAAGGGATGGGGCCCAGGATAGAGCCTTGGGGGACCCCACAGGTTAAGAGGGGCGTTTAGCAGAGGAGAAGGCACCTAACTGCACTGAGAAGCTACGGTCTGTCAGTTAGGAGCCTGAACACATGCAAGGGCAGAGCCTGTGATGCCTGCGGACTGTTCAGCTGTGATGTGAGACAGGGAATGCTATGGTCCACAGTGTCAAGGCAGCTTGTCAGGTCTAACAGCACCAGGAAGCTGGGCTTACCTGAGTGCGGGCGGCTGGGAGCAATCATTAAAAACTGCTTAAAAGGGCTGTTTGAGTACTTGTGCATGGGTTGAAGCCAGACTGAAACTTTTCATGGATTGACCATGCATGGTTAAGAACGACTGCAGCTGGCATAGGACTACTCGCGCTCAAGGGCTTAGATTAAAAAAGTAGCTGGGAGATGGGCCTTAACATTTGCGAGAGGACGTCAAGATTTTATTTTAGAACCACGCAGTGTTTGAAGGGCAGCTGACACATCCGACTACAGAGTGTCACAGTCTGCTCGCATCATTCACCATAGTTGCCAGTTCACCTGTCTCACCTGTTAACGCACACCTACGTCTTTGTTGTCACGCTTTTCCTCTGACTGCACCATTTATT
>NW_011352240.1:32282-47315 GCF_000735185.1 Notothenia coriiceps
ATTAGGCCTCAGTGGTGAACTGAACTGATCAGTGCTCTGCATTGATTGTATTTATATTCTACATGTCTCCTGCAGTGCCAGACATCTGTCGACCATAACAGAAGTTCAGACTCTTTCCGGGAAGTATCGAAGTATGGCTCACATGAGAGATGAGTGTAAATGAGAGGAAGACTAGATGGAGCAGGGTTCAGCCAAAAGCACATTGATTTGCCACCCCACGCAGATCCGACTGCCTCCTCTCTGTGTCTGATAAATGCCTTTCCTCATTTTAGTTTACTGTGCAGTTGTGCTATGTGCATGCAGGGTGAGGCCTGCAGAGGCACGTCAATACACAGTGAAGTATGGACCTCCCTCTGCAGCTTTATTCCTGAATTGTGGTCGGCAGATGCGAGTTTCGGGAGCACTCTGTTGTGACATTTCATTTTACGCTTTGCGTGTCTATTGATTTATATTGCTCATTAGACAAAATCAGTAAAGATATTGTCAAAAGGCCAAGTCCCCTCTGCACTTGCTGTCTTGAAAAGGGACGGACACAGAGAGAGGAAGCTCACACTTGTTTCCCTTTTAAGTATGTGTGTGTTTGATGAAGGGCATTGGTGTGTGCCACTTTACCTTTACTCTTAGAGGCCTGGGTCTCGGCCTCCTTGGGCGTTCGGAAGCGAAGGGGTTCGCTCAGCGGGCTCGACCCAGACATGCTGATGGACTGGACATGCACAATGTAGTCTGTCTCTTCCTCCAAGTCCCATAATGCACAGGAGCGTGTGGTGGTGTTGACTTCCTGGATGAATCGCAGCATGCGCACGTCTTTCTTCTGTTGGAGTATGACAGGGAGACGAATGGTGAATATTGTTTAAGGCAGCAGGACGAATGCTTTGTGTAGCAGTGGTGTAGGATGACTCACTTAAAGCCACTCATGAAAACAAAAAAGGGTGCCCCCATCATGTACAGGGTTATGGTTAGGCTAACTGAAGGGCAGAGTTTATATGAACTTGGTCTACTCAACAGGTCGTCTCGTATGAATTGTGGCGAAATGACGGAAAATAAATACACATAACAAGATACTTTGGATACTGAGAGCATTGATGCTGCCGCATTCACACCATCATACATAAAAACCTCACTTTCAAAGCAAAAAATCTTACAGAGTTAATACCACTCTGATAGGGTAAATATGAAGCTGGAGCAAGGAGTTGGTTAGCTTTGTTTAGCTTAGCATCAAGGCTGGGGGGAACAGCTAGCAGCTGTATATACCAATATATATACAGTATAACCAGGTTTGGCTACAATTCTTGGTATGTGTATGTTTTGACCATTTGAATTTGAACAGAGCCAGGCTGGCTGTTTTCCCCTACTTTAATTCTTTATGCTAAGGTAAGCCAACCGTCTCGTGGCAACAACTTCATGTTTAATAGACAAACTCAAGAGCAGCTTCCATTTTCCTTGTTGTTTATTGTTTGAAATAAAGCATATTTCACAAAATGTCAATAAAGAATATAAAACATTTTCACAGTCATAGGACGTTATCCAGGAGAGAAAAACAAACTGAATAATGTATCAATAACGATCACAATACATGCAGATGTATATTTCTGTTGCTATATTAATTGTCTGTTTTTGGAAAGCACATAATGACCTGTATTTGTATCGAATTTTTACATTGTATTACCTTCCTCTGCAAACTATGTTGTCCTCGGCATTAACGTCACACCAACATGTCTTGTCTGTACATGAACCTGATTACGTTTTTGTGTGAGCACGATTGCAGCGAATAACATCACTTATAACGCTAACGTCACAGAGCTGTCATAGTCTGTTGTTGTCAGAGAACACACAGGCAGTCCGACAGAAACCAGCGGTATGTGATAATTCAAACAAAGCACACTGACTCAAGAGAACAACTGGGTACAGAGAATTGCACATGGCAGCAAACAACCAGAAAATAATTCAATGAGTATGTGTGTGTTTGCATAGTGTATCCCCCCTGTTGGCACATTGACATACAGTAGCCTATAGCCAGTCTCTGTTGCTCACCTGCTGTGTGATGGCAAAGCCAATAACGGGGTCTCCCTCTGGGATGTCCCATGTCACCACAGCAGAGTTGGCTTTCACTGCGCTGATGGTCACATTGACAGGAGGCGACAAGCTATCTGCAAGAACAGAGAGAGAGAGAGAAACAAAAGCTTGTTTTATCTTCTGCTGTATTTTGAGAGTAGCCTATAGCTGTTGCAGAAATGGCCAACAGAATGGCAGGAAACCAAATTGGGTTGTGTAAATAAGTACAGAAACACAAAACAATTCGTCAGAGTGTTAGAGCTGTTCTGCCCGAGGCTCAGCAGACACTGCAGTGTGTATAATGACAGGATCGATGCAGTCTGTGGGGCAAATCGTCCCAACATTCATATAGTTTTGAGGTATTAATAAAGTTAGGAAAGTTTAAACTATGTTCAAACCACTTAAAAAATGTATAGGATGGATTGCAATGAAATTCATGGTGTCCAGAAGATGAGTCCTAATGACTCTGTTGATCTCAGGCGACAACCTCAGTTTTTCAAAAGTGAAGCCAATGTGTAAGTGACAAAAATGTGAATGAAGGTGACTTCATTTTTGTAGTCAAAATAGCTTCTTTCTTCATTTTTTACCTGAGTAAACATAATCATTACTGTCCAAACCGCTTGTTTCAAGTTCCTCAATACAGAATAATATTCACTTAATACATTTTTGGCACATTCAGAGTTTACTAAACAATAAAGCTGGGTAATCTTGTGATTGACAGGTTGTGTTTAGTGTTTCCCTTTAAACTTTGGCCCTCTGATTCTGTAATTTCACTGCATGAAAGGTATTTGTAATGTGTAAGTCACCATAATGTTGTTGAGCTTTTTGTTGCAAGTAGCCCCGCCCCCTCTGTGTGACTGCTTGATCCAACAACCAAGATGGTGATGCCTAAAACCCCAAACTCGAACTTTAACTCTGCAGTCCACAAACCAATGTGTGACATCGCAGTGACTACGTAGTTTATCTACAGTTATCTCTAGCACCATCACGGCATTTGTTACTTCGACTATTATTACAGACATTCATACACTCAAGGTGAATTGTAATACTTTTGGTGATCCTCAGATTCTTCCGCTATCTTCACTAGTCCAATACTTTGGTTCATAACCAAGTACCTGCAAAGCTTCCCATCATCCTCAGCTGTACTTTGTGTGCAGTAATACTAAGCACTTGTGAGCTAAACTAAGATCACAAACATTGCGAAGATTATACTTGTTAAGCATATTATTTTGTTGCGAGTAGGCTTTCCTGCTGACATCAGCAATTAGCTGCAAAGCACTGCTACAAATTGTGGCTTCCCATCACTTGCAACCGCTATCTGTCAGCTTATCAGTATAAACGTGCTTCAGTTACCACCAACTCTCTGAAGACGCTAATTATTCCACTGTTACTGCATGCGGCTATTGGCGCTCCTCTTTGTGTATTGGACTGCTTTAGAAATGAGGCTCATTTGCATAGAAATGGGCCAATTTTGCCAACCGAGACGATATTTGCTTGTCAGCACGGTTAGGGGAGCATTTCACCCTTTGCTGGTGCTAAGAGAGTTACACGGTTTGTCTTCGTTTATAAGTGCAGGTTTAATGGTTGCAAAAGCCGTGCAAACTATTCTCTCTTTTTTGATATTCACAACACACCTCAGACAGTCGAAATGTTTCGTTCAGTATTGAATGCATTGATTTTTAAAGTTTTATTATTGAACATAAATGACAGAGCAGCCTAAATATTCTGGGTCAAGATGAGAGTAATGAAGTCTTTTTGTCTGTCTTTGTAAACTTACCTCATGGCTACTAAGATTTCAAATTGCTTAAAAACTGCACAATTTATTAGAAAATCTCTCAATTCTGCACTTGGATTGAACTCCCAAAACCCAAGAGATCATTGGTGCAGTATTTTAAGAATATACTTTCAATGCCAGACAAAATAAAATATATTTCATGTACAAACTAGAGCAGCACTGAGGAAGTGCAGAACTCTGCCAACGTCAATGGTGCATTCAAGTGCTCCTCCGATAGCCCCATTTCCTGAATTAATACCACTAGGATTCCACATTAACTAAAGTGAAAAATAATTCCTGGATCCACCACCTGATGAGGTTCAACTTAAAAAACGATTGGGTTTTACTTCGGCTCGTGGTACACCTTTCCTATAAGTTTCATGAAAATTAGGACAGAACTTTCCAGTATTCCCGCTAACAAACAGAAGAACAGATCTGAGACAAAAACATAACCTCCTGGATGAACAACAATAATGATGCCAAAAATCAAGGAGAAGAGAAATAGAAACTCTGCACATATACCAAAATCTATCCCTCATTACAACTGTTTGTTCATGGCTGAACAGAATGAAAGTCAACAGGAAGTCCTCATTACATTCTGAAGAATCCATTGACCCGTGTCATTATTTTTGAAAGATGCTGTATTCTAAAACTGAACGAAATACAAGTATGATTAAATGATAACAGCAGGCAAGGTCATGGGCTACAAGACTTGACAATAATGACTTGGCTCATTTTCTAATGAAGTGTGTGATTGTGTGTGTCTGTGTGTGGTGGCCTGAGCTGTTACACAATAGGACTCTAATTACTGTTCGTGTTGTTTTTGGTTCTTTACCAGAATTTCAAAGTGCCTGCAATAGATGAGAACACACTCATTTGTTTCCAAAATATTGAAATGGATCTTTCCTAGTTCTTTATTATTTATGTTCTCATTAAACTATTTTAAAGTTTAAACTGTGCTAACCATAATGGATAAAACATGTAATTGACGTCACTGTCTTGCTGTACAGGTGTAACAATATGTTGTGGCTCCATAATTGATGACACAAATACACAGACATATCTAGGAACTAGATATGAATTACAATTAAACAAATGTAATTTAAATCCAGTCAGTTATGACTCGCAAAGTGCCCTCCTTGTTTTCATTTAGATGCAATTAGCGGTTATGCCTGAGGGTCTAATTCAAACCTATCAAACTGTGACCGGTCCAGAGGTCTGAGCTGCTGCCTGGAGAAGCTGGAAAGGCCAGGAAAGAATCCACGGGTCAGTAAATCGGTTAAACAGAAGATGCTGTACGCACAGTAGGATTAATGACCATAACGCCTTTTGAAGACATTTTCCAACCATGTTCAGATGTGCTTTTTTTTTCTCCTGTTGTCTGCACATTCTTAATGAGATCTTTATCATTCAGTTTATATATGTTATTGTTATGTAAGGCGCTTATTTTATGAATGCACTCTCTTAGAGAGTTAGAGGAGAGGACTACAGATGAGAAGACATACACGGCAGAAGTGAAAACATCCAAACACACATTATGGGGTTTATTTCATACTCTGAGCCAGATGTCTAACACTTACATTCACCAAATGTTAAATTGTCATTCCTATCTTTTGTATATTCTATAGGTTTTTATTGAGGGGGTTGTTCATATATTCTGTATCAAATATTTAAATTCTAGAATCATGGCGAAAATTGATTTCCTTTAAAAAGAATGTTGACAGTGTTTCATTTATAGAGTAAAAAGAGATCTAAATTACGCTTTGGAAAAACCATTTGACAAGTGTTTAAATAAAACTGATTCCTGTCGAAGAAGTGTATGCAAATTAGAAAAAATCTAATAAGATATTGCTTCATTTAAACATTACATTTCAGAAGCCTTGGCAGACAAAAAGTGAAGTTGTATGGTGATTTCGATCAGTTAAAATGTTTACCATATTCTCCTAGTGTCTTCTCTTAAAGTGATCTTTTGCGGTGTTGGAATGGTTTGCCACCTTTGGAAAGAGCCAGTCTGGTGGACATCAGTTCTCATGACTCACTGCGGCCTTTTGGGATTGATTAATATTTGTAATGGGAAGCAGAAGTGAGAGAGATGAATGGAGAGGGGGAGAAGTGGTCACTCTCAGTGATGCCGCTCTTCTGTCTTTAATGGGATATAAATCTAATTTAGCCCACCAAATGCAGTCAATGAGTTATTGAATAGGTTACCACTCACTTGTCCTTCGACGGGTACAAATCACACAGCTGATAATTACAGGATGATGAGCTGCAGTAGCACTTGGATACTGACATACTGTACATTGGGACGGAGCAGGCCTCTGTTACAGCCCCCCCGACTCCCGCTGACACTGTGATGAATGGCCTGACTAACACGACAGGATGAAGACCTGCGGCATCTCTTCGTCAGCGGGGACTCTGATGTTTGACGTAGATATGCTTTTGTTTATGGTTTCCTAAGAAGCCTGAGGGGCCGCCGTCTTGGGCGGAGGGGCTGATGGGACTGATGAATTCACAAATCAAGCTCATTATGTCTGTTAGTCCTCTCTCACTGACTATGTCTCTCTCAAACACTAACACCGCTCTCAAAACACACAGTGATAGTTAACATTTAGCTCCTAATGCCCTTCAGGGAATACATTAATTTCTGTAGCTGACAGACCGTTGCCCTGTTAGCACATGTGTAATACTCCTCCTGGTTGGAGACTTGTGAGTGCTAGAAAAAATAAATAGATAAAAGGAATCACAAATCGATGCAGAAGGAGCTGAGGTATCTAAACTTTTGATGTTACCTTCACACCAGTTGTATGGTATATTGGCTCTGGAACAAGGAAACAAATAAGTGATGTCTTTTAGTTCCTATACATTTAATCACAAATGAACCAATCAATGCTTGATGATGTCATACTGCATTATCAGCTCTACATGAAGCCATGTAAGGAAATCTAATTCTGGAGTGAATCAAAAGTCAATCAGACTTGAGATGCTCATTTTATTAGAAGTAGAGTCTAGGAACAACACAATCAGAAATGTTACTCTAATTGAAGTAATGACTGTGCTCACCAGTGTTGGGCAGGTTACATGTTATTTGAAAACTTTAACCAATTACTCATTACCCATTACTGTTTAAAAAAGTCATACAATTACTGATAACTCAGCAGTGATTGTCATGCGCCATATTACATTATTTGTAGTTTTGGAATCATTAGGAAGTAGAGCGGTCGTCCACCATTTGGGAAGTCCGTGTTGGGATCCTCAGCCCCTGCAGTCAACAAGTGTCTTTGAACAAGATACTTAAACAAACATGGCCGACAGTGTTTGAGTGTGTGTGAATGTTAGTTCCCCTGAGCAGATAGCACCTTGAGTGGCAGCCTCTACCATTTACAATACTCTTTGTTAGATCTGTAACAGCTTTCTTGTCAAACAAGCGAGCAAACCATCCCACCCCCTATCCAAGTTTGGGTCGAGCTCAAAATACACAGATCCCACACTACCCATAATTCAACTCAATTGCCTTTAAACTCCATGCCCCCAGTTTGTGGCACAGGCTGTCTGTTATCTAATCCCAGATCGGGCCTGGAGATCTTCCAAAGCTCCTGCAGAGCCACAGACTATTTTATAAAACATTTATAGGCTTAGAAACATTCTGCCTCGACTTGTTCACTGATCTTTATTTGAAGTGAAGTCTTTAATGGGCAAGACTGAAGAAAAACAAGAAGAAGAAGAAGAAGAAATTAAAGCTGACGTTGACTTTTAACATGACTTTCATTGACTACATGAATACATCAAAACATTCTAACTTACAGATAGAAGATAGAAGGACCCCCCCCCCTCCCTTTGCCTTAAGACTTTTAAAATCTTATATATTTGCACAGAGCTGTTTAGTCTTTAACAAAGCCTCACAACTTCTGATTTAACTATGTACTTTCTCTCTGCTCCTTACAATGAAGCAGCCTGCTGGAAAGCCCTTTTGAAATTAGATCTTTTCCATCTTCAAATAATGATATTTTTATTGCTGTTTGTAACTTTTGAACAACAAAGTTGAGTGGAGCATTAATTTACTGTAAATAATACTGACTGGCTGTTGGCAGTAGTGAGGGAAATATTGTGTTTTCTATCTGTCAGAGACGTTGAGATTACATAAGAGAAAAATGATAATAAAAAAGATTATAGATTGTAGGAAATGGCAAAAAGGGGGGGAGTAAAATTAAATAGTATATGCCCTTGTTATTTATCCTTAGCTGTCTTCTAAACAAAGTTAAGCGATCTCTTTGATTGTCCTCACGTCCCGCAGTTCTTGGTCACTTTTGTCTGTCTTTGTTCGTCTCCTCTCCCCCCCCCGTATGGCCACTGAGGGACAACTAGAGCGGACGCTGGCTGTGACCGCGAGCCTTGAATATCCACACACATGACATGAGAGCCAGCTCTAATGAAACACCAGACAAATGTCTCTATAAACTCTCGCTCATCGAGGTAGCACACAGTCTGCCTCACCCCGAGAGATGGGGGTGACTTTGAGCAATGACGGGGGTCCCAGGTGTGTGAGTGTGTGTGTGACTTTGTTAGCACGATGATGATCAGAGAGACGGCTAATTGTCTGTCCCATGCTGAGAGAGTGTGAAGGGTGACAGCTCCTTAATATCCCCGTCCATTAGAGAGCACACCAGCAGTGACTGTATACAGTCAAGGAGAGCTGCTGTTTCACCACACACACAAACAGTCCCAGTCCATGAAGCCTATCATTCTTTAACGAACGTTCCCTTCATCTCTCTGACCTCAGAAAGACAGGATCATTGCTCCCACTCCTCTTCCTCCAGGCTCGCTGCCGACCCCCCCCCCCCTCCTGCCTGTCTCCTTTCTGCAGGACGTTCGATGTTTGCTGACAGCCAGCCCCTCATATAAGCTTTGTATATTTAAATGTTATCACAGTCTGAGCAGAATTTAGTTGACATGAATGACTATCGATATATCAGAAGATTATGAAAACACCTGGATACAGATCGTATGTTTTGTATGGTGTAAATGGGGTTTAGGAATAGATGAATGAAGCCTTCGAGTGGCCTCAGACTGGGATTGGGCTATAATCCCTCCTCTCATTGTGTATGGTGTAGTGGGTTGTGCATTGGTGTTCAGATCAGGGGGTCATAGGTTCATACCCCACTGCAGTCAGCATGTCGTTGTGTCCCTGGGCAAGACACACTTCACCCCAAATTGCTCCTGTGGGGATTGTCCACAGTATTGAGAATGTAAGTCGCTTTTGGATAAAAGCGTCTAACAAGTGACATGACATGTAATCTATGTATTTTTCTCCTTTAACAAGTGAAAAGCATACAGCAAACACTTGGCTGCTTCATTATTGTATTTGTCAAGAACATCAGAAAACAACCAATACAGCAGAAACTGATTTGGATCCACTGCCAAATCTAATATGTTGTCCTTTGGCCCGTGCCACACCGTTCCAGAAGTTTAATTAAATGTTGCCAGTAGTTCTTTGAGCTTCCTTGAGTTTGCTGTTTCCCATTACCTTCACAACAATAGCCAATATTTGCAGTCTACTATGTAATAACATAGTGGTGCAAAATCAATCTTAACTGATGCTATTCAGCTTTTAAAAGGCCACAGTTGGGAAAGTACAAAATAACATTGTTTCATCTTACTGGGACATTCAAACAGAGTACAGCTATCTGTGCTTTTCCCAAGACAAAATGTCTGTTGTGAAAGAGGCCAATATGATTGAGCTTTTAGTAAAGTTGACCAACTACTGCCCCTGCTGTGGATATTTAGAAATCTTTGAATGTTCAGTATACCAGAGCAACCTGTGCAGCTGAACTACGGTAGGACCCGAGCTAACTGCAACTGTCTGATTCGGTGAAACCCGAGCAGACAGCCGGTGCTTTTCGACTAATCATAAAAGCTAGCAGGGTGGTGTTCCAGCCTCCACCTGCTCCTCAGGGGACTGACTCACCTTAGTACATCTCTGCAATACTTCTGAATGTGTCTCTCTGAGTCAGGCCTCTGGGCCGGCTCTGCTCCCTGGATGCTAATGAGCCGGGCTGTAGCTTGTGAACTAACATGAGAACGACCCGTTAGCCTCATCATATATATTATTGTTACCCCGCAGTTCAGAAGAAGGCACAGGCCCCGGGCGTTTGTGACTTCACAAACTCCTTTATGACTCCTTTATCTGAATCCCTTTGGGGATCGCTGTGTAGCTACAAATTCATGATTAGCATCTGAAACCACTTTAGCTAATTTCAGGGCTAATAGTAAGTAAACAGTCACTTTGTAGGTAAGGTGTGATAACCAGCAGGTGGGAAGAATCCAGTGCACTTGGTAGGGGGAAAACATAAAAGTTCACGCAGCAGCTGTAATGGCTAGAAAGCGGCGGGCCACTGGGGAATGAGCGGCTATAAATTAGCACATGTTGATTAACGCGTTGAAGCTAGTGACGACGCAGGGGGATTACAATCTCTTGCCGCTTGTTTCACACACTCACATGTGTGTGAGCTGCGGTCACACTGTGCTCTAGGGTTAGCTGGTAGAAACGCCAATGTGCCATGATAGAGCCATCAGGATTTTGTGCTGATCTGCAGTTTGCCCTTGCATGTGTTGGAGCAGGGTGTGGTGGATAGGCATACACCCAGAAGTTAGGAAGATCACAGAGTGACACGAACACGAGGCGTTAATGCATCTCATTTATAAGCTAAAACATCTGGTGAATCATGCAGAAGTGCTATCTGACACGTGTGTGTGCATCAGAGCCGTTACGCTGCGTTATGTTGATTTATAATGCCTTCTTCATCAGAGACTGCCTACTGTTTCACAACCGCTTATCTCTCTTCCCTATTTGAAATGTTAAGTAACCACAAAAGGCAGCTCTATGAAAATGATATTTGTTCTTCTTCGTCCTGCCATGTAGCTCTTGGATCTGTGTTCACCGCTTCCTTTTCCGAGGAAATCCACCTTTACAGGGTTTCTGTATAATGCAATCCTATATTCTCTTTTGCTTCCAACGCCTATTTTTCTGACTGTAATAGAAATCTTTGTTGCTAATCCTCCCCCTCACATGCATCGTCTCGGTCTGTCTCTCCAATGCTCCTCTCTATATTTTTATTACAGCTACTACACCAGGGCTTTTTGGCAGCTCCTCCATAGCCTGGGTGTAAAGCTCTCCGCCTCTAAGTGACACTTCAATGGGAATCTGGGTGGAGATGGGTGAAAAGGGAAGAGATTCACTTTGGCAGGACACACTCATGTACTATTCTGGTATTGATTAGCCTCACACTCCCACATTGGCTGCTGATCAGGTTTACAATGTGGATACTTTGAAGATTACTGACTGCCTAAAGATGAAGATTTCCATTTTTATAAACAGCCTGTTGGTGTGTTGGAGGCTGCATGTTCTGCCCCTGCACATCACAGCGGCCCGTTACTGACAAACAATAACTCCAGAGGGGCTTTTTTCTTTGTTGAATAAATGAGTTATTTACTCACAGGAAATTCATTTTCCATCCCCGCTAGCCACGAGAATGCTGACGTGGGGAGGGAGACATTACAAAACAGACTCTTTCTCCCTCTCTTTCCATCAGATGGCACACGCACGCACGCGCAACTTTTTTTCTCTAATTAAATGTCAAAAGGCAGGGTATGAAAATCAATGCAGCATTGTGTGAAGAGAGAATGCTTGCCAGCTACTTAAAAAAAGGCAAAGGAGTGCTGAGAGGTTGATTATTTATTTGACGAACCCACTGTTGATGAAATCTCAATACATATGGGAGGGGGCTGATGACGCCCACAGCTTGATATAATGCTATGAATATGAAATTAGCGTTTGATACATAACTGTCCTCTTTTAGCTCTAGACTTACTGTTTCTCTCTCTGTGTGTATACGAGCACAGCTGGTAAAGTGACGCCTACAGAAGCTGCCTGGGAGGATTGGTATCACAGGCAGATGGAGGGGGACGGGGACGTGAACAAATCTCGCTATGGTTTCTCCACGTTTCACGCTCTCCGTCTCTTTCAGGGTTTGTCTTTCTCTCCTGTGGCTTTTTCTCCCTTTTGCATTCGCTCATTTTTCTCTTTATCCAACTGTGTGTCTCTCTAGCAAGCATCCCCCGGAGTAAAACACATGCTGTGTGACTGACTGCTGCCCCTCCATCCCAGACCAGACTTGCCAGCTCCATGGCACAGAGGTTGATCATGGGAAACTGACTGACGTACACACTGACAGGCACACCCACGTTACATTTACACAAGCATGAAATAAATAATTCTATCTGTGCCAGAGAAAAACGGGAGAATAGGAGACAACGGACAACGAGCAAAAGTATCTATGTTAGTGGTGCAGGTAAGCTCAAACTCCCCAAGTGCAAAAGACTGTACTGTAAAACACACCATCTGGGTGTCGATAACTCCCCCTCAGGATTTGACTGTTGTGTGGCAAATAAAAATTGAGTTTTAAGGCTCAAATATACAAAGTCTATGTGGCTTTTTCCCTTCCTTCCTCTTTTGCAGCTTCTGCTGAGAACAAGTAACTCATAACATGTAAATAATCATCCTTCATTACAATAAAGTAGGCTACATATATTTGATAAAACCAATTATCTAGTCGTGCATATTTAGAACTGACTTGATACATATGAATGATAAAATAGTGCCTCTGGATTTCTTGAAAAAGTCCATCCCTCATGCACACAAATAAATAAGTAATTAAAGGGGCCATGTTATGCTTACTTTTGGGTTTATACTTGAAGTTTGTGTCATGTCTCCATGCTTTAATGTTCAAAAAGGTCTTTATTTTTCTCATAGCGCCTGTGCTGCAGCACATCTGTTCGCCCTCTGTCTGAAGCCAGAGCCCAGTCTGCTCTGATTGGTTAGCTGGCCGGCTCTGTTGATAAAGATCCCTCCTCTTAGTTTATAGAGGAGAGTAACCGGGTACCTTCATTCTACGTAAGGCCACACCCCTTATTAGGTGAAAACACTCGCTGTCATTTGAATGGCGGTAAATACAGATTCTGAAGGAGCCCAATAACAATGGTCAGCGCTAGCTAGCCAATAGAAGCACGGGTGTTACAGAGGTATCTATCTTCTTGTGTTCCAGTAGCAAAGAAAGGAAACAATGGAGGCGTTTCAGGCAGGGGGGGAGGGAGTGTCTGGGAGTCAAACTCCCTCCGGAGGGAACACAGGGATTTTAGCCTTTGCAGACTATTTACATGCACAAAAATACTACAGGAAAAGGAAAACCTCGAAAAGCAAAACAGGGCCCCTTATGACAACAACAACAACAACAACACTACCAGCATCTCTACTTGTATTAATGTCATTGATTCCCTCCAACAGCAGCTCAGACCTCTCTCCACCTGCATGCACTCAGATGTGACAGTAGACAGATGACAGACTGCGTCAGCGAGCTCCTGCTGCTACGTCAGTGTTTTGGCAACGCCATCTCTATCTCCCACAGGCCGGGGCTCCAGATGATCGCTCCAATCTGTCCTCTAACGCCTGCTTCATTCCAATTTCAGAATATAAAGAGACATTGTTACATGGTTAAAGAATAGCTTCCAAATGAAATCAAATTAAAAAGCATTTTTTCAAAGAGAAAGAAATCTTGACCATTCTCTTTTATGTTTCTAGCTCCTGCTGTTTGATCTTAATCTTGCAACCAGATTGCAAAAGCTTTAGAACATATGAGTCCTCGCTATCAAACACAAGGCCATCGCTCTATATTCATCGGTGTCTCTAAGTCGTTTGCTTTTTAGAAAGAAGAAGAGGCTGAAGAGGTGCCGGAAGCCGAACTGTGTGGATAGAAACATCCAGAAGTACTGGTACTAATATAAAAGCACTGACAGGTTTATCAAAAATGACTTTTATTTAATTCAGGTTGAAAGGTGACTATTAAAAGAGAACACACAAAGAAAGATGAGAGCAGCTTTGACACAACAACAGACAAGCTATGGGGGAGGACGAACCTCTCAAAAATGTCTTTGTTTTTTTCTCCTTCAGCTCTGGTTCTTTGTTCCACAAATTAAATGGCTCTGTCACATCAGGCTTATTAGTTAGTACTTCCTTTTATATTCCTAAAGCTTTTGTGTATACAGTAAAACTCATATTAGACACACTATTATACACAAAACGGTCTGTCCATGCCTCCTAAAAAAACACAGCAACAAAGCAGTACTGTGGTTTGTTAGTGGTGTAATGCAAACAAAACAACCACAGGATAATATGATAGCATTTCAAAGCTAAACTGCTGTATTAAAAATGTTAACAACTGATCATGAAATATGTTGTGGTGATGGTATTTTCCTTTAAGATAAATCAAAAACTATAAAAAAAACTCGGATCTGACTGTGTTTTTCCTCAGTTAATTTGTTAGACCATGAAAGAGGCCCTATTATTTTTTTTTGGCTTTTCCCTGCCCTGTGTTATATAGGTTTGTGTGAATGCACATGGTCTGCAAAGGCTACAATTGCAAAGATCCCTTCAGAGGGAGTTTCTCTCTCTCCCCCCCACCCCCCTGCCTGAAATGCCTAGAGTGGACTCCATCGTTTACTTCTGTAACATAGTGGCATCACTGTGACACTCCCAATTCTATTGGCTATTGCCAACACATTGTACGTGAAGGAGGTGACCTTTCTGACGAATCTCTAAGTGGTGGACCAATCACAACAGAGCTGGTCAGCTAACCAATCAGAGCAGACTGGGCTCTGGTTTCAGACAGAGGGTGAAAAGAGGTGCTACAGCACATGTCACGGCTGGAGGGCAAGGTACACAGGACCCAAAGGCAGAATATCCAAATTCAAAAATACTTTTATTGCAAAAATTAGCAACAAAGTAAAAATAAGGCAAGGCAAAAAACACAAAAATCCCTCTGAACAAAGAACCTTCCAACAACATCAAATAATCCAACAAAGACCAACAGAAAAACCAGAACCTAAATGCACACAAACTAATCAACTGAACAAGACACAGATGAGAGGGGAGGAGACAACACCGGGCACCAGGTGCTCACAATCAGCAGAAACAGACACGATGGGAGGGGAAACACAGAGACAGTAAACCAAAGACAGAACCAGACATGACAAAAACACAACACAGACAGATTGTAACACCTAAAGCATAATCAGGCTACAGCCGTTGTGTATTTTATTATGTGAAGCACTAAATGGTCTTAGAAAGGTATTGACTCTTTGTTTGTAGATATCTACTA
>NW_011352240.1:47355-70748 GCF_000735185.1 Notothenia coriiceps
CGACTCTTTGTTTGTAGATATATACTAAACTACAGCATACAAATACAGAAAGTAATGTAGGCCTGTTATACTGAGTGATATATATTTTACACACTGCTCTGCTTTCTGCACGGACCTCACAGCTGTTCTCACTGTAAACATCGCGTTGCGATGAAAGCAGACAGTTACTAAAATAATATCCAAGGGATGCATGCAGAGCTGTCATTGGCTGAGATAAGTCCGGCCGTGCATCACGCCTCCACGGTTCCCGGAAATGCATCCGTGGAGGAGCCGTGGAGGATGCATCAGTGTCTCCTCGGTTAGAGCTCCTCCAGAGAGCCTCCTCGATGCTCGGTCCTCTAAGTGCATTTAGAGAAATGAGATGTCCTTCAAAATGGCACGCTGAAATTCATTTCCGGGTCACTACCGGAGGACCGAGGAGTCGAGGAGAGGAAATTTGAGTATCAATACTCAAATTTCCTCTCCTCGACTCCTCGGTCCTCCGGTAGTGACCCGGAAATGAATTTCAGCGTGCCATTTTGAAGGACATCTCATTTCTCTAAATGCANGGAAACTATTCTGCACCCCGTGCAACTGTGTGTTGGAGCATAAGTCTTAGAGAAAATCGACGGTGACGACCCACTTTGATTCATTCAAACATTCTATAATGCTTTCTGCTGCTGCGGACAAGAAAGCCAAACAACTCACGTTCACCGAGGCATCAACCTCCAAAACGCTTTCGAGGGCTACAAGAAACGAAGTGAGTAGCCTACAAGATTGAAGCTGGTCAGATAACGAACGAGAATGAAAACGAATGAGGCGGAGAAGTGTGTGTGTGTGTGTGTGTGTGTGTGTGTGTGTGAGAGTGATTAAAATAGCCCAATTGCTTTTACAATAAATAAACATTGAATGTGTTCAATTGAATAGGAAAGGGGTTTAACGTTAGTGGCAGGTTTTGTGTGAGAGAGAATATAAGACAGCCCAATATTTCAAAAATAAATCTATTATTTTTCGCAATTTAAAATCCCTGCACGTTTAATCGCATAATCAAGGATTTTAGCCCGCATAATCAAGGATTTTTGTCCGCGTTTTTCTGGAGGGTCTAATTAAGTGTGTTAAATTATATGAGGGTCAGGGAAGGTTTTGTCAGATTTAATTGAACAGGTGGACACAAGTGAAGGAGGTTGCAGGAAACAGGAACAAAAAATAACAACAATTTAGCTGTGATTCTTAAGTGTTTATTATAACTGTAAATAGCTTAATTTCCCACACTTTTAATCTCAATTTGATTAATTCACTTCTACTTGGTAAAAGTTTTCTGTACATAACATTCTTCTGAAGCGACGCTAGAACTAACAACTAACGGTCTATATTTGTGACTTATAATGCAGATTTGATGTGCCTTTTAGCATTATCGCTAACATTGCTAATATTCAAATGATAACATTATTATGAAAAAGATGTTAACTTTTAACTCCTGTTTTGTCCTTTGCTCAACCAGTATATACCTTCTTTTGTTTAACTCTCATGAAACCAAACCGCTGCACACAATATTTTTCGAATCGCAAAGAACCATCATAGAGCAGGCCAACAATAGTATACAAAGTCTGCTGAATATTTGTTTGTTATAAACTAAGACTGGAACAGTGAAAAAGTGAGCATGACTCACTTGAACTACATGACGACACTCTCTTATTAATACATGGAGCGTGGCGGGAGAGTGCGGCACATCACAGAGCCGAAGTGCAGGTGGACTATTTTAGCTCACCTCATCAATCATTAAAACAAGCCACTGTATGGACGGACATGTCGGCGCAGCGCTGATGGATGGGTGGAGCGAGAGAAGGGAAGGTAGGCCATGGCAGGCAGCCAGGCAGCACCATTATGAACATTCACTGTGAAATATCCAGAATATATATCACAAGGAGAAGTCCTGTCTTTGTGGGCAGAACAGAACAGCGATCACCGTGTGATACAGGTATGTCAGGTACATCAGAGTGGCCTTATTACTAATGGATGTTCACGCCAGGTCTAGTGAAGCCACCAACAGGTGCAGCAGTCTGTCCTTATCCAACTCATCTATAAACCATAGGGAGCCTCACATTATCTACTGCATCCATTTTAATATTTAACTTTCCTCACTGCACTGCAGCTTTGCTCTGCTCCCTGTGATGATGCGTTACCTAGAAAGCAGCACGTCTAAATTATCCCCCACTCATCATTTTCCCCCTTGTGTGTCCAGCAAAGTCAGACTTTTCTTTCCTTGATTTATTCGCAGGTAGACTCAATCTATTCAAGTAGAGGAAGTCAAGGTTCTCCCAGGACAGCAGGCGCACTGTATCACAGCTCTGGATGATAGCTGCAGTGGGAAATGTTGTACACAGTTGATGAACAGGCATAATCAAGCAGTTGCACCCTTAAAGGACCTCAAGCCTATATCCCTGGTTGATTTAGTTCAAATGAGAAGTTCATGAGGCTAGAAATCCTTAAAGCAGCAGCTTACCCTTTTTCTTTGTCAGGGTCAATATTTGTCTTAACAAGCTCCAAGACATGTTTTCAGGGTTGCTGGAATTTTTTCAGATGCTTTTTGAAGACATTTTTGGGACATATCTTTTGTTACACTCTTTCCACAGGCAAAATAAATGCAAATTAGAACGAATATTTGTGTGTATATATGTATATTTGTCTTGCTACCTTCTCATAACTGTCATATTTAAAACGTCATTACATGGCAAAGGCAATTAACTGTGTCCCATTGTTATGGTTGAAAGTGCATACGACTGTTTAAAAAAACATTTTTATGTAAATGTCACTATTTGACTTTATCTGTATTTCAGTCACACAACTCACGTGTTTCTTAATATGTTTATTATACGCAGCATATAGTTTGAGTTTGGCTTCGCCCCATTTATTTAGGATTGTTAATTTTCACATCATTGTGTAAAACAGTTATCTGTTCTGGTCATTGCTTTAGTTAATTTCCCACATTTAAACACACACGTCACTTATACAATATTCTTTTCATCTTTCATCCAGGCACTAAATTGCAAGTCTGCTCATCTTCTTCATGTCACATATTGGCCGGTGCGGCTCAGGGCTAAAGACATTTATCCAGATTATTCTTCCAGATCATAAGAAATAACAGAGGGGCTGTATATCGTCTCTGAAATCCCCTGACCAACTGTCTTTATCCAAGCATAATCTGGACTGTTTTGTATACCTCTTTTATCCTTTTCTTTGGTGAGAAAATCACAAGAAAAGGAAAGAAGTGGACTCTGGAGGCCACACAACATTTATATCACAGATTTTATGACCTTATTTTAAAAAAAAGGTTTGATGGATCCACAGGAGACAGTAACAACACCAAAACCATTTTGTGAAATATAAATTATATTTGAGAAAATATCATAATAAATATTTCACTTACATACAATTTAAATGTGTGATAGCAGCAGACCTTGTACATCGCATTACCATCATAATGTTATATAACATTTAAATGATCTGATACACTTTTAAATGCATTAAAAGAGAACCATGACTTTTTGGTTGTACTTTTGGTTTCCTGTAAAAGAAAAGTAAGACATCACAGAAAAAAAAGTAACTAAAATTCACAAAAGTCATTCAATGGACTTTTTTTTTTCTGTTTCATGTTAAATGAAATATATATATTGCATCTGGTAGAAGTAACAGTCTCTCCCACCTCAGAAAACAACAAAACACACATTTCTTAAAAGTGTTCCAATGGTAAGGACACACAAACGTTGACCATAATGTGAGTTTGGTGGTGGGATTACCACAGCAGGGCACTATGGTAATCTATCACAATGTCCTTGAGAGGAAAATCCCATGAGGAGCCCAAATGTTAAACAAAATCCTAGGAGGGGGCAGTACTGAGGCCTGAGAGAGGGACAACATTACGATACACATCTGGTGATAAGAGCTAATAGAAAACGGACATAATGCAGTTTTAATACAACTGTGGTAGGCTGGGTATAGGAGATAAGACACATAAAGCTTTCTATACAAATGTAATAGAAGATAAACAGAGTTGGAGAATGCATGTTTACCCACAATGGAAGGTCACACAGCTAAAATCTATTGCCTGGATCAAATACATTTCATTTACACAGATCCTACACATATTTGACATGTTTGAAAGCACCAACAGAAAAGCACTGATTGAGGTGCATCCATCGACACTAAACACCAACATATTATAACATCCCCAATAAGTAAGGGTTGTTTTCATGTGTACACAAAAATCTGGATGATACAACTATACACCATCACAGAAGGGAGTGTTCCTCTTTTTAGATGATCTTAGATGATCCTGTGACATTAAATGCCTTACAATGATTGATTTTACCGTATTAATACTCACTTTGGTTCTGAAAGTTAGATAAGAAGAAAAATACCACTCTTACATGTGTAGGGCAAAGAAGTAGCAAGAACTAGCAGTCAGTTAGCTTAGCTTAGCATAATGAAGCGAAAGAGCTAACCTGGCTCTGTCCAACAGTAACATAACAAGCATACTACAAAAAAAAAAGCAAATCTACAGGGGGGTTTTGTGCCGATTTATATCCTGTCAGGGAACAGTAACTTTGTGAAGGTGCTTTTAAAATGTTTTCGACAGAGCCTGGACTCTTTTCCAGACCTTATGCTAAGCTAACCAGCGCCTGAAAAAGCGCAATTCCCATACACTGACTGAAAATCAAGACCTCATAAACCCAGTGTAATATCAAAGCATCATGATACTAACTCAATCACTGTTATATTTAGAAGACTTGTCAGACGATGAAAACCTTACTCAACATTGTATCAAAATTCTCTTTCATGTAGATATTGTTTATTACATGCTGACCCTGAGGATGTGTCGGAAATGTACTGCGAAACAACTTCATAACAGTTTTCTATGGCATACAGGCAGCTACAGGAGGAGGTTGTCTGGTAACCACTGCAGTGTGTAATTCAAACAGAATATGTAGGTGTTAGCAGATGGACACAAACTGCCTGCTAAGTTAAAAAGGTGACCAAAGGATTGATAAGCTGGTAAAAAAAAGCTTACAACTTAATTAAATTGTGCCTTGGGGGGAGGCGAACAGAAACGTGCACTGACTACTGATCAGCTGCTGGTACAGATTTGTTTCCTCCTGCATCAATATTTTTGAGAGGGAACTGAAGAAAAACGTGAAATAACTACAGCTCGCCTTAAGAAACCATAATTATAAATTGGTGTTTAAATGAAAATCAGCTCTTCTGAATCAAATATTTATGATTTTTCTTAGCATTTTGTAGGGCTGGAATAGATGATTAAGGTTTTTTGGTTTTCTTTAATGGCATGCATTACATAAGCTGTCCTCTGTTTAATGGGGAATTTCTAGTTAAATGAGAGCTTTAGATTGCCAATCTAGGAATGACTAAACATGCTTTGAGAGGGAAACTAAATATTTTCATCTCAGGGACTCTGCAGGATTTATTTGGGGGTAAGTGGGGGTCATAAAATGGGGAGCGTATTTCATATTTTGACTAATGGGAGGGTAGTTTTACTTTCTGGTAGGGCATGGAATTATCTTTTATATTTCTCACCCTGGATGTATACTTGAATTTAAGCCTTCCCTTGGTATAGTTAGTTATTTAATAATTAGCTACATCAGTGCAATGCAACTCAGGCATTGTGTTGGTTAGGTGAAGTGCAATGGGGACATACAACTGATGTCATACATAAGTTACAATGGCATTTCATGTATTTTCCTTAATTTTCTTAATTCTTGGTTGAGTACTTCAGAGTTTGCAGCTCTGCCAAGGTCACTCATTGGCACACTGGCAATAGTAACAAGTTAGTCATTACCAGCCCTTAAAAAAAAGATAGTTTTACTTCCTAGGAGGTTCTTGTGTTTTTTGAAAGTCAAACACAAGATTTAGCACCTCCTCCCTGACCTAATCATTTTCATAAAGTCCCTACAGGTATATTTCTTGTAGTACAAAACACATTTTCACAGTAGGGAATAAGAGTTGTCATCATCAGTCATCTTTTCACAGTTTCAGAGTCTCAAAGAATAAGAGTATTTTTAGAGAGCGAAAGAATCGGCAGATGATGGGACACTAAAAACAAGTAATAGGGCGATGACATGTTAGAGATTACAATGCCACAAATATGGTTACTTTACCTTAAATATTTGGATCTGAGGTATGAGTTCTTTGGTATCTACAAAATATTTAGTTTCTGAGTTACGAATCAAAGCATTACAGCAACATTCTTATGGCAGCATTTCTGTAGTTCATTTTTCTTCCCATACTTTGGAGAAACAGCTGCATTGCTTGTCAATTAAACCACAAAGCACCAGATTGATGTCTTGCTTAGTTAACATTATTTTGTGTACATTCTGCAGCATTGGTTTGGCCAACGGCAGAAATCCATATGGGCTGCATGAACACACCAGCAAGCATGCCACAGCCACACCCTGACAGACTATGCATCATGACAACAGTCCAGCGAGGTGTCGAGTGTAAAGAGGGAGGCTCATCAGTCAGGAAGTGGAACCCAGTGCGGGACTGGCTGCTACAGCTGCCAGTACAGCAGAACAGAGCTGCCAGTGTGAATAATGTTTCACTCTCACAGTTTCCATGTCCATTACACTTGAGGATATAGAACATGTTCAACAGAGAACAAATAAAGAGTGCAAACAAATGCACAAAAATACTGCAATATCTTAAAAATTTAAAGGCAAAGATGTGGTTCATTGTGCTTGGCTAAAAGTAGTTTGATCAAGGTTAAACTGGTTTACCTAATTGCATTTGAAGGTAAATTGGGTCTACATGATTCCCTTATGATAAAGTACACTGATTCAAGGAAAACCATTATAGAAAACAAAAAATAATCTATATTGACTTCTTGATGCTAAATATCCAGCATTATAATTCCATCGACGTGGCACCTATTGTTTTATTAAAAATACATCAAATATCAACATTTAAAAAATGTACACACGTGCCCTGGTTTCTCCGCTGCCTTGAGTCGCCGTCGTGCTCAGCCAAGCTTGGGCCGTGTGTCTTGGCTGTAAAAAATGACCTGCAGCAGGATGGCCACGTCGATCAGGATCTGGACCGAACTGCACACCCAGAACTGAGCCGGGCTCTCGTTCATCACAAAGTAGACGGTCTTGAAGACGTCGCCGGCTGTCCACAGCATCACCATCTTCACACTGGAGCAATGGAGGCACAGAGAGATGTGGTGAAGGTGTGCGGACACAGATAATTAAGGGGTTTTCTCTTAAATTCATTTTTCAACATTTGGGATAGCATTAATACTGGAAACATGGAGAAACAGCAAGCACGGCTCTGTCCAAAGGAAACAATTACACCTACAAGTAGATGTTTCTTGGCTCTACGTAGGGTAGGGTATACAGTAACTCCCCAAAATTATTTTTATTTTTTACACAGAGAAAATATAACTTGTTAGTAAGCTTCAATGGTAAATGGTATTTCTTTCATATAGCGCTTATCCAGTCTGAATGACTCCTCAAACTGCTTTGCAAAGTCAGCATTCATCCATTCACACCCACTAATACAGAGACAGGGGCTGCCATACAAGTAGCCACCTGCTCAATGAAGCTAACTCTCACACACATTCACACACAGTTGGCCATGCCATTGGGAGCCATTTGGGGTTAATTGAGATCGAACCCACCACCACCTCCCAGCCACAGTCGCCCCTAAGCGCTGGTAGACAGATAAATCACCTCTTGACGGAGCCCAGCTAGCTGTTTTCATATTGTTTAGACATTAGAAAGCGGTATCAACTTTCTTATATAACTTTCATTAGATATCAGCACATTTCCAAAAATGTCAAAGCATTTCCTGTTGGAGAGACATAGAGAGTGAGCAGAAAGACCTTGAAGCAGCCACTAGTAATCTGCCAGGCCAGGGGCCTGATGCCAACATAATACCCTGAAGGAGTCCTAAGAAAATGTATCACTCCTCCTAGAGTCATCACTTTCTATCTTGTCTTCATCATTTATCGTTTTCTCCCCCTGTGCTATAATCCCCCCATACATTTTGTGCCGTCTCGACTCATTTACCGTCAGGTTTCTTTAACTCTTAACCTTCAAAGTATTTGCTCCCTCCTCTGTTCTTGCGCCGATATTCTCATAGGAATGAATGTAATATGAGTTTATTATTTTTATTAGGGCTGACTGGGCCTGGGGATGGAGCCGGACCATCAGTCATCCATGACACATCCTGTAAGGGTCAGAGAGGGTTGAGGGAGAAAGGAAAGGGGAGAGACGGAGACAGAGGACAACATTTATCGAGCATGCAGTGGGAGAAACAGGGAGAAGCCAGAGAGAACGAGAGGGACCTCTGTGATTGGGGAGGAGACCTCTGTGAGACAGTTATAGAAGAGGAGTGTGTGTGGGGGCAGCCTAATGACTGTCGGGACACATGTCCTGTCCTTCAGCTCTCCTTGCAGAGTCATGTCAAAGTCCTAACTCTCCCCGGGCTCCCTTCAGGCCCCCATGGGGAGCCGAAACAATTGCGGCAAACAATCCTGCCCTGGCATGGAAACAAGGACATTATTATTCCATGTCTGAGAATGTGCTATATCTAGTCACTGAATATGCAATCAAAATGTGATCATCAACCTGGAACACGGGCTGTGTTGTAGAGCTACACGATGTGTTGCAATGGAAGTTGAACTCACAGCTGGCACAATACATGGGATGTTGAAGAAACCCGTCGGTAATAGAAATTAATCTGTTCAGCTCAAAGGAATCAGAGCATGTGAAGAGAGCGGAAGTGAGAAAAACAACAAAACAGATCAAATCAAGAGGTCACACACAGATGTTCTGTTCACATCATTCCAATTCTCTGATATTACTACGACATATTAAGGAAGCTAAGTTGTTAGCGAGAGTGGTGTGAAGGTGTTTGCTAACGCTGTTCTGATTTAATGTCTGTATCATAACAACAGCTTTTATATCTGCAATCTAAGAGATCCAGTTTCCCTTTTGGAATGCTAAATACAGTATACTGCTGCGGAAAATATGTGCAAGGTGCGTGCTGTGTTCAAGTGCACCTATTTGGTGCAGTCGGTAGTTCTTTAAAATTGATTGGATGTTTGTGGGCCTCGAGACAAAAACCAAAGCACAGTGAGTAACTTTTGAAAAACAAAATATTGTAATCTTACTCTTATAAAAAAAAAAGTACTTACTTGATTCTACCTTGACGGGAAATCAGGCAGCTAATGTTAGCAGAGGTGCAATGCTTTATATAAAACATTATTGAGTTGGTTTGACTGTTTGACTCTTCTACACTCTACTAACATGTAATTGTGGCAAAAGGTGCCTTGTTCAGCAAAGTTTAGCTTTACATTGATTTGTTTCAATCCAAAACTTGTATGGATCTACTCTGAATCTGAGCGTTAAAAAACAGCCAACAATATGAAGCCAATCTGATCCTGTCAACACACAAGTCCCTTCCCGTTTGGTCCTCCTCCAATTGAACCACCCCAGGCTTTAGTCAGAATCGGGCTATTTACAGCGCTCCCAAAGGCTGACCAAGAAGTGCTTGTTTAGACCACATCTGAGTCACACTGATTTGTTTGGCTCCCCTAACAATTTTAAACCTTCGGTGCAAACACTCCAGGGTTTGATTGAACTTTTCCAAAAATAAGTGGCCCAAAGAATTTAAAATTGTCTTGCTTTTACTCTCTCTCTCTCTCAGCTGCGCCTGCCTCTCAGGGGAAATACATACTTTTTGTTCCACAGAACTTTTGAGCTCCTCAGAGCACACCCTTTGCTGAACTTCATATTTATTGTTTCATCTCTCTCCTCATCTTTCCCCTTCACTTATTTTCTTCATCTTCCCGCTCAACTGTCTTTCTTACTCTTACTGCTTCTGTCATTGCTTTCACTTCACTTCTATCTCACCTATAAAAGGGAATGAAGCTAGAGACTTTTAGCCGCTTCCAGAGCAAACCATGATACAAATCAAACACTGAATTTAGGGCACAGTAAGCTAGCTGGTTGTAGCAAATTCTCCCAAAAATAACTTGTGAGGAGGTGATACTACATTCAAAATAATGGAAGAAAATTACATCAAATGAGTGTCAATTTCTAATCAAAATAAAAAATTCATTTAATATTAGGTTTGTTATGATCCATTGAATTTTAAAATGTACAGTGTATCAGCACAACTAGCCCTGCCTTGTAATGAAGTGTGTAGAGGCCTTTTTTATCTTCAACCCTTATACTGAAAAATTAGACAAAGGTAATGCTAACAAATGTTTGCTAACTTTGTTAAATGCCATTTAGTACAGTAGCTTTAATTCTCTTGAATGTCTACTTTTCCAGTGCAGGTCTTGACTAGGAAAGCTGCACTAAAAGGTACTTCCTTTCTCCTCTTTTGAAATAACAGCTTTTCTCCACCTGATTTCAAACGTGTGCTTTTAGTTTGAAAGCCCTGTACAAGCTTGATTTGTTAAAAGAGTGACAGCCCTTATCCTCTGTTGTACTAAAGGACTCTGTAATGTTTAAGTCTGGGAACAAAAGTGTGTAGAGAGAGCCTTCACGTGGACTAACCATATTTTCCTAACATCTGTTCATTTATAACCAGATACATCTCATTAGTAGAAGAAGAATTAGATAGCATGCACATGCACTCAGAGCTGGTTAGGGCTGCAAATGACAGATTGATGGTGGGGAGAATGAAGAGGCAGATAGAAATAAATGACTACAACCATCTTTCTTTGTATTTAATGAATTCAATTTTTGTTCATCTGCCATAAAACAAATGCACCTTTTTTTTATTTGACTGCTTTTCTCATTTTATTTGGATTATACGTAATAACACTGGCTATTGTTAGGCTAATATTGCAGTAATTGTATTGTCAGTTAACTGGTGTTGAATGAATGGCAGCATTTGAAATGTGACATGAAAATGATTATAACCAATAAGGATGTATGTGTTACGATCTGTCTGTGTTGTGTTTTTGTCATGTCTGTTTCTGTCTTTGGTTTCCTGTCTCTGTGTTTCCCCTCCCATCTTGTCTGTTTCTGCTGATTGTGTGCACCTGGTGCCCGGTGTTGTCTCCTCCCCTCTCACCTGTGTCTTGTTCAGTTGATTAGTTTGTGTGCATTTAGGCTCTGGTTTTTCTGTTGGTCTTTGAGGGATTATTTATGTTGTTGGAAGGTTCTTTGTTCAGAGGGATTTTTGTATTATTTGCCTTGCCTTATTTTTACTTTGTTGCTAATCTTTGCAATAAAAGTATTTTTTGAATTTGGATATTCTGCTTTTGGGTCCTGTGTACCTTGCCCTCCAGCCGTGACAGAATAATCCCACCAAAAGATGGATCCAGCAGACAGCCTGTACGAGGTGACGTACAATTTGACATGCTTTAAAAACGACTGTCGATATGCCTCCAGTAGTGAAGAGAGGCAGTCTATTATCTCAACGGCACGCCAAGAAGTAACCTCAAGGCCCTGGTTAAGGGAGTTACTACCCGAGTGGGTGGAGGACTTTTTTGGTAGCTTTGAGGTCAAACCTGTTTCCCGGCCTGCTAGCCCCTGGCATGCTAGCCCCCTGCCGCCCACAGTTCCCAAAAAGGCTCCTTTCAAGGACCCTTTCGCTGGGTCTCGTCTGGCCTTTGGAGGACCTCTGAGCCTCCACAAGGCTTCAAAGGCAGCATGGAAGGAAACGCAAGGCCAGGATTCCAGCCCCAGCAGCCATGGTTTCCGGCTCCGGTCGCCAGTCCCAGAAGACATGGTTCAGGCCCTGGTTCCGGCCCCAGCAGCCATGGTCCCTTCCTCTAGTCCCAACTCAAGTCCCTTCTCTAGTCCCTTCTCTAGTCCTCCTCTATTCCCTCTAGTCTCCTTAGGCCTCTTTAGTCCCCTCTCTAGTCCCATCTCCAGTCCTTACTCTAGTCCCTTCTCTAGTCCCTCCTCTAGTCCCTTCTCTAGTCTCTCAAGTCCCCCTCTAGTCCCATTCCAAGTCCCTCCTCCTAGTCCCTTCCCAAGTCCCTCCTCTAGTCCCTTCTCAAGTCCCTCTCTAGTCCCTCTCTCTTAGTCCCTTCTCTAGTCCCTCTCTAGTCCCCTCTCAGTCCCTACTCTAGTCCCTCCTCTAGTCCCTTCTCTAGTCCCCTCTCTAGTCTCCTCTCGAGTCCCTCTCCAGTTTCCCTCTCTAGTCCCCTCTCGAGTCTCCTCTCAACTTCCTTCTCCAGTCCCCTTTCAAGTCCGCTCTCTCGAGTCCTCTCAAGTCCACCTCTCGAGTCCCCTCTCCAAGTCCCTACCCAATGACCTGTCCGTTGGGGTTCCGTTGGGGGCCCCGCCGACTACTCTTCTGCCGGGGGTCCTGCCAACTCTATGTCCTGTCCCGTTGGAGGTCGCTGACTACTCTTCTGCCGGGGGTCCTGTCGCCGTTGGAGGTCCTGCCGACTACTCTTCTGCCGGGGGTTCGTCTGCGCCGTTGGAGGTCCCGCCGGCTACTCTCCTGCCTGGTGGTCCCTGCCAACCCTATTTCCTGTTCCCGTTGGAGGTCCCGCCGGACTACTCTTCTGCGGGGTCTGCCAACCCTGTGTCCTGTGCCGTTGGAGGTCCCGTCGACTGCTTTGCTGTCGGGGGTCCTGCCAACTCCATTGTCTTGTCCTGTTGGGGGCCCGCCGACTACTCTTCTGCCGGGGGTCCCTGCCAATCCTGTGTCCGTGCCTCTGGGGGGTCCCGCCAACAACNGTCGATTTTCTCTAAGACTTATGCTCCAACACACAGTTGCACGGGGTGCAGAATAGTTTCCCCCCACTTTCGTGAAAAACATCGGAGTACTGCTTTGCCCGGTCTTTAGTAGAAATGTTCGTCGGTAAATGAGATGGATCAGATTTTTTCATCTTGGTGTTTTCTCTCTCGTGTGAGTTCCACACGTTCACTCTACCGTGTTGTTTACCTTCTGTGATGAGCGAGCTGATGACGTCACGTCATCATCATCACTACTTCACGAGTTAACTGTTTTTTTTCTCAACTTTGTGTGGAAAAATGCGGGGATTATGCGGCCTTTTGATAAATATGTGGCCTTTTAAATATCTGCGCCATTTTGCTGATTATGCGGTAAATTCTGCGATCGCAGGATCGCGTTTTTCTGGAGGGTCTACTTAATGCAGCTTTCACCACCAATGCCAACCGGTCCATATACAGCTTTACTGAAATGTAAATCCTAATTGGCCTTCAACATCTACATCTGTAGTAAAGCTATTTATTTTAAATATTTCCATAGTTAGATAACCCTGTGCCCTATAATTACAGCACCCAAATGTGCATGTTTTAGAAACCTCAATACAACCTAATCCCTGTAAGGGCAAACTGCATCACCCCCCCTCTTTTCAAACTTCCCAGAAACTGCTTTCTTCCTTCCATGTTTTGTTATCACATAGACATAGGGCCATCCATTTGACCCCTTTAATGAAGGCAGAATCACCAAAAATAAAAGGAGAAACGAGTGGGTGAGATTGGTATGGAGATAGATCAAACTCATTTTATTGTTGCGACACAGGCAGATGGTCTTATAATAAAGGGCCTAGGTTACAAGAAGAGCCACTCTAAAAGCTCCTCAACTGGAGAGCCTGAGAAAGTTGATCTTTTATCTTGTCATCAAAACTAATAAAAAACATTTCAAAGCTCATTTTGAGTGGAAACTATTTCTGAGACTGACCTTCGACCCTCTTTTATGGTTAAACAATTGGTGAAGGGGCACAGAGAGGAGCAGATAACAGAAGGCAGCACAAATGGGGGAAACACGTCTTTGGAATTGGGGAATTTGAGGAGCAGATGGTGATGTTTCTTTGCCTTCCAGGCGCACGTTAGAGCCCTGAGATGAAGAGGGGAAAACAGGAGAGGAAATAAATGTACAGCACTGTGAAGTTTATATTATGACTGTAATTGCAGTGTTAGAGAGGGAGAGAGAATGAAAGCAGAAGATGAAAAGCGAAGATAAGGCAGCGGAGGGAGAGGAAAAGTTTAAATTCTGTGGTGAAAGGAAGCTAAATACATTTAAGTACTGGACTTATTAAGCACATTTTTTCAAGTTCATATTTGTATGTTGTGCCTCTACTGTGACATGTCTCCATGCTTTAATGTTCAAAGAGTGCTTTATTTGTCTCATACTGCCTGTGCTGCAGCACCTCTCTTCACCCTCGGTGCTAGCCAATAGAAATGTGTTACATAGTAATGTCATTATGTTAAGGAAGTAAATAAAGGAGTCCAATGGAGGCATTTTGGGGGTGGGGGGGTTGTGTGGGAGAGAATGTTGGGATTTTAGCCTGTACAGAAAATAAATAAATGGCAGATGGCTCTGAGCTCCGAGCAGTCTCATGGTCCCACAGCGCGGGACATTCTGCTCCCCCCCCCCAGGCAAGAAATGTCGGGCCGGGCTAAGGCACAGTGGGAGAGGATCAAACTTCTGAGGAGGGAAGAGGTTTTTCCTAGGTCAAGGACTACGGAAAACAGAAAGGTGCAGGGTAAGCGAGCAAGAAAAATAGTTGTTTTGAAACGGACCTGCGTGCACTTTTCTTTGTTTCATTTTATTTGGTTGTTGAACCAATAAAAGAACCAACAAATGCAAGAAGGTAAAAATGTCGCTTAAGATTTTTAAAAGCATGTTACGTAACATATGTGAAGTCACAGCTATGAAAATACATGACTTAATATTCCTGCTTCAAGCTTCAGGAACCTTGTGCATCTATCATTTGGAAGGGCAGTGTGGGGAATAAAGAATTGTTTTCTCGCCACGCTATATGGAACAAGTCCATTAGCTGATCAAAGTAATGAGAATCCATCAGAGGGAGAATTATTCTGCACACCTCTGTAAGATATTCCTGCCCTCTCTGCATTTTATATGGATATATAAGTTTTTCTTCCTCCTCACAAAGAAGGAGCAGTGACGTGTTAGCCGTCTGTTGTTCCCGCTTTTTGTTTGATTACATTTTTTGTAGCTATTCAGATTGTAGTTTAAGCAAATATGCCTAAAGTGCGATGTGTAGGACGTGGTCAGAATGTTTGTTTAAAACATTCGAACAGCATCTACATTATGAGGATTATATAGATGAAAAATGCTTGCTGATCAGTGTGGTTTTGGGGATGCCGGAGGTGTTTACCATTTGTATCATCGCAACAAGGTATTATTTTGACCAATTTTCTGATTTTCAGCAGTTTGTCTTGTTATAGCCCTGATCTAAGATAGCCGTTTTTTTTTTTTTTTGTGATGGACTGAGGACTGCACATTCACATTGCATGGTATGGTGGCCCACAAGTGCCAATGTGCAACAATGGCCCAAAACACGCTGTAGCTTCAGAAACAACGCTAATAGAAACACACAATTGCGACCACAACACATACAAATCCAGAAACATCTTCACTAACTTGACAATACATGCGCAGCATTTAGAAAACATTCACCAACTTGAGGAGCGTTGACTAAAAGCTCCAGGTCCGGAAGGCTTGTTGACGTTGGGGATAACATAAGTTTCTCATAATGTAAGTAGTCAAAACAAGAAATTTGTAAATGTCATCTTCGGCTTTTGGATGTTGCGATTTACGATCCTCTGACATTTCATAGAATTGGGGGGGGGGGGTCAATCCTACCAGGGAGCTAGAATCACACTGAGATCAGAGCTGAGCATCGCTGGACATACATCACATCGTGAGCGTATAAAGGACATGCAGCACCTGCATAGCAGAAGCTCACCTGAGTTATAGTGAGATCAGATGCTGCTGCAATATGTCCTGCAATCGAAAGGGTGTGTTTAGAGCCACTAACTGAAGTCTCCTTGAGGATAAACAAGCTAAATTGCCCCTACTTCACCTACAAGTCCCTGATGGAGTTGTTCTTTTGCTTTCACAGACCTCTCCCATCTAAAGTCCACAGATGGACAGGCAGCTCTTTCTACATCAGATGGTTCTCCCTCAGGTTTATTTTAGAATCATTAGTTCTCTCTGTCTGTGAAGTTGTGCCAGTTTTTCTGTCTGGAATGACTGTGAATCACACGTGTGTGTATATGTGTGGGTGTTCAGGGTGCATGCTGTCTATCATGAAAGATAATCCAGCACAGCAAAGTGTCATGTAACGTGGGACGAGGACATTAGTTGCTGTTGTCAGAGTGGAGCCAGACGACATGCCCGCAGGCTGGTAAACAGATAAGCAACGACAGAGACTCCACTGTAAGGAAGGATGACAGGAAAAATATCCAAGCTATGGTGGAAATAATTCAACTTGCACGGAATATCAGCTCAGCAGGGTTTACTGCATGAGAACAATGTCTTTCACAGAAAAAGTGCAACATTGACTTCAATACACTTTCTTCTGAGTATTTTACTCTTTCACACATCCCACAAAACTGTGACTCAGGCTCCTCCACAAAGCTCTAAAAGCTCAAAACAAAACAAAAAACTAACACAAAGTCAGGGACTCAAAAAAAGGCCAGATTGCAAGATTAATAACAAAACATTGGCACTAAATGGTAAGAATAAATGTCATTGAACATAATTCTGTGTTTTTCAAGATTGCTAATAAGGATGTTCTTGCCTGGTAAATGGGTAGAATAGATGGTTTGAACAATGCTGATGAAACAATTAGTTGATAAATTACAATTGTGATAGTCAATTCAGTTTTTTAAAGGTAACCCCCGAGATTTACACAAAATATAAATGTATGTTATCAGGATTTGTTTTGGTTAAAGAGCCCCTATTGTGCTTTTTTTGGTTTTCCATTTCCTGTAGTGTGTTATGGTTTTAGTGCATGTAAATGGTCTGCAAAAGCTAAAAACCCAAAGTTCACACCAAAGGGAGTTTCTATCCCACACACTCCCCCCCTGCCTGAAAAGCGTAGATTGGACTCCTTTGTTTACTTCAGTAACATAGTGACATCACTATGAAACACCTGCGCTTCTTTTCGCTTCTTTTGGGTATTGCTCCCAAACATTGTACGTGATAGGCTAAGGGGCGGGACATCTCTAAGCGGTTGACAAGTCACAACAGAGCCGGCCAGTTAACCAATCAGAGCAGACTGGACTCTGGTTTCAGACAGAGGGTGAAAAGAGGTGCTGCAGCACAGGCAGTATGAGAAAAATAAAGACTTTTTTGAGCATTTAAGCATGGAGACCTTTCATAGTAAAGGCACAAAATACAACTATGAACCTTAAAATGAGCATAATATGGCCTCTACAAAAGTTATTTTGTGTAAAATTAAAACATTAAAAAAATTCCCTTCAACAAATGAATCAAGAAAGGATCCACAATTTATATCATTGTGATAATGAAAATAATCATCGGATTTAAAGAGGGACTTTATTATTTGTCAGGCATCTAAAAGTCATCCAAAAAGCTCCAAAAAGGTGACACTCACATGATGACAGCTTTTTGTGTCACTTCTTTTACACACTGCCATTTCTCTCTCCACAGCGGCCTTAAATCATAAGTTAGTTTAATAAAAGGGAGTGCAGCCCGTGAAAGGGTTTATCCACCTGGTCCTGGCTTGCCCCCAATTCGAAGCAGAATTGCATTTTGTGTTGTCCCATATGTTCCCTGGCTCAGAGAGGTGTGTGTGTTATTGTGTGTGTAAGTGTTTGCAGTGCCCTTTTACTGCCGCAGCACTCTGCTTCTTTCTCTCCTCTACTCGCTAGTTGGCATGTAAGGTCACACTCATATAAACACATCTAGTCATCCACACACACACACACACACACACACACACACACACACACACACACACACACACCAGCAGTTTTTTTCTTTTTAAGACAAAGTGCCTCAGCAAAAGCAGCAGACAGCAAAGCTTCACTGAAACCTCAGCGGCATATTTAACATAAATTCCTCTGTCCTCTCTCAGCCATTCACTGGTTAGTGTGACATCAAGACGGCCGAAAAAAGCTCACTCTCGGCTGTCACTCTCGCACAGCCAATTCCTCCATTCCCTCAGCAATTAGCTCAGGATTAGATTGAGGTCAATACTCTCAACTCTATTTCATACCCATTCTGTGTAAAGTTTCAATCAATTCCAATTGCTTTCCTTCTTTCTTTTTCTACCTTTCTCAGGGTTTTTTTCATGCCTCATTTTGGACTCAAATTAAAGCTTCTCTTATCCGGCATTTAAACTGAACACTGGGACTTTATCGGAGCTTCTCGGACTATTAATCTGCTCTCGTGTGAGGTAATTATAACGTCTTTACATGGAACAAAGTTTATTACATAAAGGTGACGCACGAACCACTGAATGCCATCACTAGCAACCATCTATTGGACACGGGATGTAAGCAGTTGAGGCTAATAATAATAATGATGATGATGATGATGATGATGATGCAGACAGTTATAAACACGACCGTGATGAAGATGATGATATGGGTAATAACCCTGATTGGTGACAGCGCCAAACCGATTTCCTCCCACTATTACTCGAGGGGTATAAGGCGAGTGTCCATCGCAACATTTCACAGTCCATAGGGTTTATGAACCATTACTGACTGCCACTGACGGGCATTGAACCAGAGGTCATTTGCATGTTGTGCTACTGCATTAGCTCGATGCTGTCAGGTTTGCATCACATCTCAGAACATGTGGCTGACAGGGATTTAACCAAAGGTCATCTGCGTTATCCATTGATAACATCAACTTGTGCTGAGCTTCTTGCCGTTAAGCTGGAAATTAAAGTCGATACACAACAAGCTCACTAATCGCATATTCAAATGATAAGGTTTCTTTCCGGAACATAAGGAGAGACGCTGAATATCTAACAGCTGGACATTTTACTGCAAAGCTCATAAGGTGCCCAATGCAAGATATAAAATCAAGTGACCTAGAAGCGGCAAAACAGTAACAAAGCCTTTAATCCCGTAAAATCAATCTGGTTTGGTTGTGTAATGTCCTGTTTTACTGCAGATAACCATTGACCTCCATTTGAGAGGTTAACTAAATTAATGAATAAAGAATAAGCTGCATGTCTTTTTATCCCATCACTAGTGCTATTAACTGTTTTTGGTGAAATGTTATCTTGCCTTCTGATTGGCTAATTTGCCATTTTACGTAGTTTTGGTGTGAAATAACCGCTGTACAGAAGTAAATAAATATCAGATTGACATACATCTTAATACATTGATATTTCACGAGACAAATTGTCAAGTTTGGCTAGATTACTGTAACATACAGTACGTTACATTGTGATGCTAGTATTGTACAAGTAGCATTACCTGTTCTTTCAGGGGAACTGCTTATTAATCTGAAACCGCCTTAATCAGAGAAATGTCGCATTAGACAATTCATTTTTTTATTCTATTATTCCAAAAACAAACATCCATTGTTCCAAAGGCCCATTGCCCCGATTGTCCTGTACTTATTGCATTTATTGTTTGGGTTGGTTTGGTATAGACAGGAGAAGGGTAAGAACATCAGTAAGATTATCAGGGTATGTCAATTGGAGACAGACTGGGCGGGACATGCCTTTGCCATGAATCCCTATGCATTATAATAAGCTTTTTTCTTATTTCCGGAAAGTCTGTATTCTGCCCGAACAATGGACATATGTTTACAGGGGAAAAAAGACTATTGACCATTTGGATTAGTGTGCATCAGAAAGATGGCATGACATTTATTTAGGATTGCAATGCTGGCAGAACCATTTTAAAGGGGCCCTGTTATGCTTTTCAGGATTTTCCCTTTCCTGTGGTGTGTTATAAAAGTTTTTGTGCATGTCCATCTAGAGGGAGTTTCTCTCTGAAACCCTCCCGAAACTCCTCCATTGATTTACTTCCGTAACATAGTGACATCATTAAGTAACGGACAAGCTTCTTTGGTCTATTGCTCCAACACATTGTACATGATAAGCTAAGTGGCGGGACATCTCTAGGCGGTTGTCCAATAACAACAGAGACGGCCAGCTAACCAATCAGAATATACTGGACTATGGTTTCAGACAGAGGGTAAACTAAATAAACACCTTTTGAACATTAGGGTATGGAAACATGTCAAAGTAAAGGCACAAAATGCAAGCATGAACCTGAAAAGTAACATAATAGGTCCATTTTTAGCTACAGGACTCTTTACATTCAAGTTATCTAAGGAAACTAGCTAATTCATATGGTTGAAGTCACTTTGTGTCTTCAAATTCAGTTGCTGAAATCTATTGGGCCAGAACTTGAATGTTATTAGCAACACTGGTTATGGAACTGTGTTCCTTGTCAGTGTTTTCATGTCAGTAGAGAAACATTGCAGAGAATAATGTAATAATTGGTTGCTTGGAAAGTAAGCTTGACAAGTCAAGATTGTCACACTCCTAGGTTTTTGTCACAGTTTTAGTGTTGTATGTCTGGTTATGGGTTTTGTAAGTCTGTTCATTCGGTGTTTTGTCTTCCTCCTTGTGTTTTGTCTGGTCCTCCTCCCTGTCGTTAGTTTCCCTGGTGTGTCTGATTGTGTTCACCTGTTGCCCTTGTGTTTCTCCCTCCCCTGCCCAGCTTTGATTACCCTTCTGTGTATTTAGTCTAGTCTTCCCCTGTGTTCCATGTCGGTTCATTGTTTCCCCTCCATGTTATTCCACGGTCTGTGTTCCTTGTGCTGCTCGTTTGTTTTGGATATTTTGGATACTGCCTTTTTTGCCACAGCTTTTATTATTTAATAAAGTTCGCTTTTTGTTAAATTCTGCATTTGAGTCCTACCTGCTTCACCCAATCATAACAGAATGAACAGAGGATGTGCAGATGTACTGCCATCCTGATATCAGGAGAGTTTGTTATACTATTTTGGAGCCAAGATAGCAAACAGGCGTGTGTTTGTTGAGGTGTATCTGGGTAGCACTCTTAGTGAGGGAGTAGCAAGTCGATTGGCTGATGCAGAGCAAAAAAAAAGTTTAATCACGGGGTACCATTTATAACAGAAATAATATGCTTAAATTCTAAATCAAAAACTTTGTGCAGGGTAGCTCTACACCCAAAATACATTTTGAAAGTCAGTTATGTAGCTTTTAGAATTCTCAATTTGAGTACAGTTTATGATTGTATTATGTACATGCAGCTTTTAAAGGCACAACTAATGCTCCGTATGGTCCTCACGGTTGGTAAAATGTTGAAACGCAAAATAATGACACTCCACTATGACACAATTAAACTAAAGGGTGGGTTACTAACGAAAAGCAGATTTCAGATTGAAAAAGGATGTACGAAAACACGAAATACAAATGCCTCTGCCTTTCTTTGTCTAGAGTAAATGGATTTTCTATGTCAAATCGGTTTATTGGGAATTATTTTCAATCATGGGAACTATAGATTAAACCAGCAATCTTACATATTCCGTGTCTGAAAAAGGCTTTAGCTTTGTGCCAACATGTTTTGGTTTATTATTAGCAAAGAAACAATTTTGGCTGATTTTACCCCAATTTGAATGTCCATTTAATGTGTTGCAGCTGAAGGATAATCAGCTTGAGAATACTGCGGAGGAAGGTAGGTTCCGAGAGCCATTATAACGTAAGATAATCATCATTCTGTATTTTAGCACATGTTATCATGCTAAGCTAAGATGGTGAAAGTGGTAAACAATCAACTTGTTAAAAATGATCATGTAAGCATGCTGATGTGAACGTATCACTCAAAGCTTTGCACACACTGCCTTATAGATTTGGTAGCATGAGTGTAGACTTTACTCTTGAATATCAGATTATGTATTTGTTTTAACTATGAGATTTTATACTGTAATTTAAAGCAATGAAGCTTTTTATATTTTCTTAACCCTTGTGTTGTCTTCAAAAGCTGTTACCGTTCATGGTGTTCGCGGGTCAATTTTGACCCATGATTTATCTCAGTCCAAAACACACAAAAAATCGTACAAGCCTGTTGTAATGTAATGTTATGGCCCAAAACACATTACACCACATATTGCAGATGTGCATATGTGAGTTCAGGTTCAAGTGTTAGTGTACATATTCTTTGAGAAAGGTGGAGTTCCCATGGGGGGAGGGGGCAGAGGGAGGGGAGAACAGGTGCATGTTGCGAAAAATTATTGTTACAGTTGATGAAGGGGGTGGGACTGGAGTTTCTAAAGTCAAAGATTAATCTTGATTCGGACAAATTTGACCCTGAGTCACCCAAAACAACTCTGCTGGGTTTTAGAGACCTTCAGACTTGGCAAAAATTGTCAAAATCTGTTTTGTAGTGTTTATAGCTGTTGTGGAGAATATCATGAAGCCTTGTTCCAATGAAAAAAACTAGAGCGTAGTTATTATATAACTTTAACTTGAAACGGGAGACCCGAACACAACATAAGGGGTGGGGTTCAGAGGGCCTAGGTATAAAAGTCATGGCTCGCCACTGCATTTAAGGTTGGTGAGCTATAAATTGCACTAACAATGGCTTTTCCTTTCTCAAAGAAACTCAGTGGATGAACACGGATCCAGAGAGGGAGCAAGGAGACATCTTTCTGGTTCTAAACAAGCTTTCATTCAGTGAATGCTGGATGAAAATGATCAATACCTTGAACTAAAACATTTTGATACAAACAAATGTATATCTTTTTTGTCATGATTCAACTCTTGCAGAATTGCAGATGTATTCAGGTGTATCTATTCAGCAACAAAACGTAAATGTTTTCTTCAGTAATGTAACATATCTTTATGATGTCAGTCATACTGAATTGTGCAAAGTTTTTAAAACAGAAGCAGAAAATTATTGTAAATGCTTTTCAAGCATGAATATAAATGGACATTTCATGATGATGCTTCTGGGGTTATAGAGGTAAAGAAATGTATTCCTATTTCCCTCACATTCTCAAAGTTAAAGAGCAACTTGCAGGGTTTTTTTTTTACTACATTTATACTTAACGTTGCCTGAAAATTACAATTAAAAATGTTAATGCAGGATTTGATATGTTTTAAAAGACATAAGGGCAGGAATTCAGAGGAAAAGGAGCCGTTTTGAGCTCTGCTACTAAAAACTGCTTTTTTTTAACGTCATACGTCAAACGCGTCATATTACGTCACATGGGGGAGCAACTTTCTCGGACTCGTTCTCTGCCCAATCCGCGGTAGTAGTTTGTAGTTGGTTTGAGCGGTTGTGATTTAGTGAGCTGCTATTTTTTTGGTAATGTTACATTGCATTTCACCATTTGTAATCATGGTGAGCTTGTGTTTTTGTGCCGGTTTGCCACAAACTCGAGCCTCGTCAGGCCATCGAGTTTCCACAGTTTCCTCACGGGAAAAGGACCAGAGCTGCGTTTCGTTCCTGGGTGCGTTTGTGCATCACACTCCCTCGCAGCACATACTCCGCCACCAGCTTTATCAGAGAAACCGTATTACATCTTTCTCTCTCCCCCCCCCCCCCCTTCCGTGCTCTCATCTCTCTCCTCCCCTCCGGTACACGGCACTGTAAGACGTAGTGTGGAGTTTTGCCATAGGCTAA
>NW_011352240.1:70793-82701 GCF_000735185.1 Notothenia coriiceps
GTTCCTCCCTCACCAGGTCAAATCTATAATCCTGTTTACTCACCTACTTATACAGTCTTGGACTCATTATAATACCGTCAAAACAGATGGTGTCGTCCGATCCTTTTGATGTCTCTATGGTCAAAATGCTGCAATGGTAGATATCTTCTCGAAGGACATGGTGCACGACGTTAACGTTCTTCTGTCTCGCTCCCTTCAAGGTGCCTATTCGAGCTAGATAAGAGGAGTCCGTCTCGGGCATTTACGTTTTCCTTGAGTGTCCGCAGCTGTTGTCGCCACTTGTATAAATATCGGGTGGGCGGAGTGTATGGACGTACGACGCAGATTGTGTCTCTCTAGGTGTGTCCTTTTGTTCACCTAGGGGTCGCGTTATATACTGCGGTGGGGGAGTTGGGTGTGGACTTGCCTTATGGGAGGTGACCGTGAATGGTCTGTGTATAATCTGCTCTCAAGTCCGCTCTGCCTTAGACCGGCGGCAGGAGACGTCGTGTGTCCTGGAATTCATAACTTTGGTTATGCGATGTGTCGTGTGCGAGGGGGGGATTTTTCTGTACCTCAATATCTAAAAATATCTAAAGATGTATACTTTTGAATAAAAAACAAATGTAGATTCTTTCCAGGTTAAAAAACATACAATAAAAACATGAGTAATAAAATATTAAAGACATTGCCGGTTGGTCCCTATTTTATCTGCTCTAACTGGTTTTGGTTTCGGTTTGGGTAACGAATCCCTGCAGGGTGGGGATCCCTATTCCCGGTTATCGCACGAGTAATGTGAACCGTGGGGGAACAACAACCTAACACGAGGTAAAAATTGTGAACCGTGGAAAAAAAAAAGACCAAACCTTCCCCTCAATTTTGTTTAAAATTAGTTTTCATTTTTTGTACACTTTGGTAAAAATCAAAAAAAAAAAAAAAAAAAAAAAAAGTTGAGGTATCTTTTACCGGGTGTAAGTGATTGTTTTCTGGAGGTTTCACACAAAAAATTTTCGTTGAAAAAAAAAAGTGAATTGGGTTTCTTCGGGGGTTTTTTCTTAAAGTGCGAAACGGTTGTTCTCCTCCTCGCAAATCTTTTTAGTTAAAGCCAGGGGTTTTGTTTCTTTTCCGCCAATTTATTTAGGTTCTTTACTTAAAAGGGTGGGGATTCAATACGTTCAAAAAGAACAATTAAGTTTGTACTACTCTTAAAAAACCCAAAAAAAAAAATTCACTAAGAAACCCTTTTTTATACAAAAAAAATTCAACCTACCCCTTTAAAATTGGTCTAAATCCTCCTTAGGAAAGATTTTATATGAAACCTTTAGGTACAAAAAAAAAAAAAAAATTCAAGAACATTTGGTCTTTGTTTGGGCGGACAATTCGATACTTTGTTGGCTAGCCACCTTGGAAACTCGGTCTCTTGGTTTAAAACAAGATCAAACTTTTTTTTTACTTAAAAACAAAATCTGGGTTCCGAATTTGTGTGTTAGATTGGGTGTTTCATGGTCGAAAACAATTTTACATTTTTTGAAGGATTTACTTGTTTTAAAGGGGTTCGTTTTCTTATCACCGCCTGTTAAACGTTTTCTTTTAAATTTTTAAACAAGGGGGGTTTTCAGTTGTTTTTCAATGAATGCCCAAAAAAAAAGAAGAATTTATTGTCAAACCTTCTAATTTCACTTTAAAACCTCTTTTTAATTACTCTTGCAAAGAAAAAAAATATCACACAACCTTTTATACAACCAACGAAAAAAACTTTGTACATTTTCCATAAAAAATTTAAAAAAAATTTAAATCTTTTTTAACCCAAAAGGACTTTTTCTCAAAAAAAAAAATAACCCTCAAATTTTTGTTTACAAAAATTGTTCACCAAACCTTTGTCGTTTACAAAAAAAAATCCCTTATTACCCATTTTTTAATAAATTCATTTTTCTAAGCTTCGGCATACCTCTTGTTGTTATGAGACCTATTGTTGACTACATGTTATTATTTATTAACTACAACGTCACTGAAATAAACATATCTGTATAATCATGACACTCCCTCCTTTGAGCATAACATGCTCAATTAATATTGCAATGATTACCCTATTCTGAACAGGACATGCAAAACCCATAAAGTTGCATTAAATAAATATAAATTCTCTGTGTACCCATAAGGCCTATAAAAAATATCGTATGATGTATGGCTTTCTGATGGTATAAATGCATATTCACTAAAAATCTGCCATTAGCACAAAAATAGTTTACTTGTTTCAATAATGGCTTTTGTCATGGTATTATGCATCATTGTTGCTGCGAAAAACAATACCTCTGGTTTCGCTAATGCATCTCAATAATTCTAGGATTAGAGGATTGGTTGATACTGCTGAACTAACATATGATAAAATAATATTTCTCTAAACTACAGGGAAAATACGAACTATTCTCACAGAGAGTTACATGCAGGAGAACATGAAGGGCTGGTGCTCCTCACTCAAAATGAGATATTGCCTTACGCACTACATTATAAATCAGTAAAGTCACTCAAGAATAAATAAATAAAAACTGATTCTTGAAACTGTTGTAAAAACCCTACAACTTCTTCCTCCAAGCTCTCAATCAGCGTTATGTTATTTAGTTTGCAGCTCATGCCTTATTACAGACACTTCAGACGGATTAAAAAATGTGTTCATGAGAAAATGTAATCTGACTCCATATATCACATAATCGTTTAACTAAAAAACTACACTTCAACTGACAATAAATGAAATTTCCCTTTAAACACAGCCCCGGTCTTCTGACGGGGTCTATCTATACTGGCTGGTACATTTTGGGCCAGTCTCTGTCGCTCCGTCACTGTTCTCCCGCTAACAGTCACTCTCTAATTCTGCTGGGTTCTTGTTGACTTATTCACTGGTTTGAGACAAGCGACCCTATCGGACACCTCCCTTTGTAACCAGACTTCACCACAGCAGAATCGAGTTTCTGTTTTTCAGGTCTCAACAGCTCCACGTCAGGTGTATCGTCGCCCCTTGAACTGCAGTCGGTGTAAACAGGAGAACTTGGTAAGGATCCCCCATCTTGGGCGAGTACTAGGTTTTTCCTCTTCCTGTTTTAGGTGGAAACCCCTCGTCTTGACCTCACTAGCTGTGTGGACACAATAGTTTCCTGTGTGGGGGAACAACATCACTCGTAATCTCTATCCTTCTTATAATAACAAAAATAGTCTGCTAAATGTTCAACTATGTCTTAATCTTCTACTACTCTGTGGATGCTTTATGTGTAATTGCAATATGCTACTCCCTATCTTTTAAATAACATTAAACCTCTCCCTCCTGTGGTGACAGATATGGCTCTATGTGTCACACTCCTAGGTTTATGTCACGGTTTTAGTGTTGTCTGTCTGGTTATGGGTTTTGTTAGTCTGTTCATTCGGTGTTTTGTCTTCCTCCTTGTGTTTTGTCTGGTCCTCCTCCCTGTCGTTAGTTTCCCTGGTGTGTCTGATTGTCTCACTGTGTTCACCTGTTGCCCTTGTGTTTCTCCCTCCCCTGCCCAGCTGTGTCTTGTCCTGTGATTACCCTTCTGTGTATTTAGTCTAGTCTTCCCCTGTGTTCCATGTCGGTTCATTGTTTCCCCTCCATGTTATTCCACGGTCTGTGTTCCTTGTGCTGCTCGTTTGTTTTGGAGATTTTGGATACTGCCTTTTTTGCCACAGCTTTTATTATTTAATAAAGCTTGCTTTTCGTTAAATTCTGCATTTGAGTCCTACCTGCTTCATCCAATCGTAACAAAGATGATAAATGTATACATGCTTGTACCCCAGTATGCTTGTAAGGGCAGGAAGAATTGTAATGTATAGTAATTCAGATATTTAATTTAGCGAAAGATGATTGATTAGGTTGCTAACAGTATATAAATAGCTGCAATGGGATTTATTATGTTTTAAATAGGTTTTGTATCATTAGATGCCATGGGCATCATTAGCAAGCTGACCGTCAAGAGCTTTTGAAAGTGTTCTGAATTACCTATATCTTTTTCATAACCAGAGCAAATCCATAGCGAAAAATTGCTGAAACCAAATTACAAGTACTAATTATTTCATGGTTATAATCACAGCTTCAGTTTCCATCTGTCTCTGCAGGAGGCAGTGAAGGTGCCATTTAGCTGCAATGATACAGAGTTACACCTGAGCCAGCCACATCTGCTCACTTGCTCACCGGTGCAATATTAGTCATAAGGCTTAATACTAAATCAAAACACAGTCTCATCCACACATATCTCTACTGTATATACTACTGTACATTCAGAAACTCTGTTCTATGTTTTCAGTTATTTCGCACTGCAGTGAGTTTGCTGTGTGTGCTCCTCTGTAGGATAGTCAAACTCCAGGCACAGATGTTGAGCGTGCTCTGGAGATACGAAGGCAGCGGTGCCCTCCTCTGCCTCACCTTGAGGGAGATAACTGATGGCTGGAGGGTGAGAGGACAGAGGAGGAAATGAGAAGGGGGGGGAGGATGAGTCAAGAGCAGAGCATGGCTGAATGACTGTGAAGTCTTGCAACGAGAGGCTACGTGGCAGGGATGGGAGGACATATAAGAGGGAAAAGATGATGAAAAAAGAAAGTGGGTTTAAAGGTTACAAAAAAAGAGTGTAAGGATATTTCATATGCACGCTCAAGCTGTCTGCATATTATTCCTCCGAGTGTGCTGGGGTCTAAAAAGAAAAAGGTGACGAAAGTCTTAGTGATAACTGCCATTCAACCATAGTAAATGTTTATCCTGGCAATATGAGGATAGAATAACAAATGGCAGCTGTGCAGACTGTGACGCCTGTCATTCGGACATTTCATTCCCAATCACACCTTCTTTAGCAGCTTACATGGAAGTCTGTACAGCTGTCACTTTTTATGTTTCTATCAGGAAACCGTTTTTACTGCAGCTTGTACCAAAGTCTTTGATGATTTTAATGGTTTTAATGTGATTTACAGTATATGCTAATCATTTCTCCTTAGCGCTACTTTGATGCCAGTTCTTGAATGATTACTGCATCACTTCTGTGTCTACAGCATACTCTGGATAGTCTGCTGAGGTGTTTTGTGCAGTCTCATGGATAATCAGGATTCTCACTGATTGACCTTGGATGTGCTGCAGAGGAGCGAGAGAGTTTAAAGGACTGAGTGAGAAAGAGAGTGAGGAAAGGATTTTTGTAAAGGCCCTGAAAACCTAGTTTTGCTCTTTCAGCTTTGACGGATGAAGTGCTACATGAATGCCAAGTTCTCACACCTTTTGGTTATTTCACATAAAATAAGTCTGTCTATGTTGTTCTCACTTCATATTCCCTCACCTTGAAGAGAATGCATTTTTGTTGTTTTCTGTAAGATGCCGGTAATAAGAAATGTGTTTGGCAAGTTACTTCCAAAATGTAATATAGTACATTACTTATTACTGTCTTTTTTAAGTAAGAAGTTACATTACAATATTACTGTCTCTAAAATGTAATGAGTTACACTACTTCTATATTACTTTTGAGTTACTTTACAAAAATAACCGCAAAATAATTGCTAAGTATTTTAAATGCTAAAATGTAGTGTAGTGCAGCTCATTATACATCCAGTGAAGGGCAATGTGGTATAGCATAACAACTGTGTAGGCCCTTAAGGCTACTAACAACTTTTATTACACGGCTTGGTCAGGGTTCGAGTTATAAACTGAGCTCTATGGGGTTCTTTAAAACTAACGTACGTACGCACGCACGCAAACAAACCCACACACACACACACACACACACACACACACACACACACACACACACAGCAGCCCTCTACTTGCTACAAACTTAAATATGAAAAAGTTCAACTACGCACACACACGTCTCGGCTCGCGCATTTATTTTTTCATACTTACTGTACATCTGTTTATACAGACAGTGATGTTAATTCGCAACCATTTATTTAATGAAATGTGCGCGCAAGCTCAATCTTCAGAATAAATAAGAAGAAATTAAGTTCCCTCAGACATTTATGCAGTGTATATGTCTAGGGCTTTTATTTTGAAAGGTAATAATGTTACAGTTAATGGGCGAGCCTGACCATAAAATAAGGAATATGTATTCTTACTTGTTTCCTCATAAATGAAAAAACACAAATGCATTCTACAGCTTGACTGGAATCCCTCTCACACCACTGTTATTTGAGTAGGGCTGCCTAAACTGATCTTGGATCTTCACCAAATCTAATAGTTTTTTTCCGACCCATTAGATACCTGCTCTGAGACATGCCGATGAATGGGAAGGTAAGTTGAGAATGCTTTTATTGGTACAGTAATGGCAACATGAGAGCAGGAAGAAGAAGGGCAGAGAGTATTGGGGAGGTGAAAACTGGCCAAGGATTAAGATGGTATAAGGAAAACAAAGGGAAGATATGAAGGAACATAATCATTGGTTAAAAAGGTAAAAGGAGATTTAAAAAGCATTTCACTTACCGCTCCTACAGTTTTGATATATGAGACAACAGAAGAGGTGGAAAAAAGTCTATGTCTTCTTTAGCTTTTACGCTGAAAAACAATCCTCTACTGTGAACCAATATACCTTTGTATAGAGGCAAGAGTTTAAAGAACGTAAAACAAAGTGGAAAGGAATTAATGAAGCATTAACAATATATTACAATCTACTACGGAACAGTGATTTTCACATTTTGCTGTCACTTTGAAGTCCATTATCTTAAAATAAATTAAGGAAATATAACTAAATTGAAACGCTATCAGCAAGGTCTTGTTCTTCATTGACAAAGCCCTTACCCTAACTAACATGGAGAGTAGGAGCCTTCTGCTTTTACTCACCTGCATGCTCTCAATGAGTTGGTAAAGCAGGACAGAAAAAACTTCAGCAGTCCACAGGGAGAGAGGATGTCGCTATCATCATCGACTTTGCAGGATGTAATGGATATGGTTAACAGTCATGCTGGAGTAAGGTCAAAACAATAAATTAATTGTGGTTATTATCGGAAGAGGTTGGTTGGCGTTTACATAGTTTTGTGCACTCAGTGTTTTCAGTTTTCACAATAAAATGTTAAGATAATAACCAAAAAATCTGTTTAAAACAGTCCAGTATACCTACAAATTACATACACAATCGACATATCTGAACATCAAAATGAATGCCAAAACAAAAGGACGGTGCCAAAGCAGAACTTGCCTTATATGTTGGGAGATATAGGCAAGGGTGGAGGGTGAACAAAAAACACAACTTGTTTTTGTTTGAAATAATACATTTCAACGTCACTTCGCCTTGGCTTTGACACATTGATTTTTTGTTTGGATGTCATACTACACACACTGGTCAAACACAAAAGAAGAACACTTAGTCACCGAGTACACACACACACACACACACACACACACACACACACACACACACACACACACACACACACACACACACACAATATCACAGAAGGGATGCCCATAGCAGGTCCTCTCTGCTGGTAAACAACTCCTCGACCTTTTGCCCCCTAAACATCCTCTGTGTGACTTATCTGCCCACATGGAGAGTGTGCACACACACACACACACACACACACACACACACACACACACACACGCTGGCTTTGTCTTCTGTCTCTGTTGCTTTCAGATACACGGCATGGAGAGAAAAAGAGCTGGAGACAGTTCTCCTCCCACACACCTCTCTTTCTCAAACAGGCGCCTCTCCTCTCCTCTTCTCTCCTCTTCTCGTATCATTGCGAGCCTTTCTGGACCTCTTGTTCCCCGTGTGAATTATTAACTATGGCTCTGCAAGCCCAGACAGGCTGATGGGGAGGAGGGCGTCTCTCAAACACTTAGCTTAAAAGACGAGATCTTCACTTTTGTTTTAAGCTGTGCTGCCCTCTCACTTTGCAGTCAACCATGCAAACACTTGTGGAGGGTCTGCTGCTGAGGCTCTCTGCCGGCTAACTAACTACAAGCATGCGTAGGAAAACGGCTCTTGCAGCGTTCTCTGCTTTTAATGTCAATAATGAATGTTGTGTAAGAAGAAACTCAATGGTAGTTCATAGAAGAGACAAAAATCAATGAGATTTATGCCAGCGTGTGTCCTCGTGCATGTGTGTGTGTGCAGTGGTAGGGATTATCCAGTTACTGCTCCACTGCTTTAAAGCATCACTCTTTGATTCCCCAGCATGCTGAGGTTGAAAGACTTGTGGACTGCTTCTGTCATGCTGTTTTAACTCTGAGTACAAGATAGCAGCTTATTGCTCACTGTGACCACAGCAAAGCGCCTTAAATGTCTTAAACGCAACAACAAATCCAGTTTTAGGGAAAGGAATGATACCAAAGGCACATGTATCTTTATACTTTCTATTCATATTGCATATTCTAGCTTTAATGAATTCCCGAAATGCATCACCAAGTCTGTCAAGGGAAAATTGATCCGCAGCATGCAAAGAGCGGACTGTATGAAGAGATGAGGGGCCTAAGACAGGAAGAGACGACATGTACAGCTACATGATACATTCTCTGGTGGACCCCGACACCATCAAGGCCACAAAGTGCAAACGCTGCGTTTACTGTATATGTCACAGCGAGCCTCTGATTCATGGAGCGGAAATCATTTGATCATCTGATTACTATGGATCCCCAGTCCCTTTCAACGTGTCATTTCAAGCGTGTGATGTGTGACTCTTTGCCTGTTCACAAATAGCCTGGAATAATCAAAGAGGGATGTGACCCACAGACCAGGACGGGGACGTTGGCTGGTTCTGCTTCAGATTTGTCACTTTGGTTTCACTGAATGTGTCGTGGTTGCCACAGTCGGACATTTCTGCTATCACCCCTATAATACTGGTGGTTGAACTACTTCAGCTTGTTCTTTGGATTATCTAGATACAATTGTGACGTTCTTTCTGGTTCAGATGTGTTTAGATTGAATTGTTAATTTCATGTTTCCATTGTACGCAAAATAAACAATATTTGTCAAAATAAGGATTAAGAGTGAGCCCAAAATCTTGTGATTATTGAATACCTTTTACATGTACAACATTGTTTTGCCAGACTCTCCTTGCTCTTTTATGCAAAACAAGAAAAATATACACCTTTTTCGGAGAGGTTAAATAATGGAAAGATTAATATAAATATAAGCAATATTACGATTATTTAAGGACACATATATTTTTCTGTTAACCTAATTATTAGAATTTGTGAATTCCTTCAAGCCGCTCTAATGTCAGGGTCCTGGTTGTGTGCACTGTCCTAGCTTGTGTGTGGTGTTAAAACAAATATTACACTGTTTCCATTTCCATATTTTAATTTCAGATGGCAGTGGAGCAGCATAAAATGAACAGATGATGTCTCTTTGCTTTGTTTTGCATGCCTGCTTAAATCTTGTTTTCCAGAATTTTACAATTTTACAAATTGTTGCTCTGCCACTACTAGCAATGTATATAATTTAATGCAGACATGTTTACAGATGTGGGAGGAAAGACCTGCTCAAAATGGCAATGTACTGTTATTGTTATTTCATATATACAATTACTCATTCTTTGTGCTTGTGTTTTATATCTCCTGTTTTTCCCGACGGACGCCGGTTATTTCTGCCTCAGGCTAGAAGCTTGTTCAAGGTAGACAGCTCATCATGATGAGTGACAAACACTGGGGCAGAAACCTGACCAACTGAGGGGGAGGAGGGGCAGCGCTAAATGTACCTCCTCCCTCAAAGTGAAAAGTTGTGATTCGCACATTAATGGGAACTACACTGGCACCAAACGTGGCTTTCGGCCAGCTTGTTTATCCTTTATGTAACATCTGCACAACGGCTTTGAAAAGAGGAAGTCTGTAGATTGAACTACAGCGATGCTACGATTTAATTTACAGTTGCATCTTTTGATTGGCTGTGTGATGGTAATTCCTGTTTCTAGAGGCTTTAACTACACCCCTCAAACACCAAGCAGAAGAACACAGATGTAAAGCAGAAAGTTACAAATAAGCCAATTACAGTCTGCAGGTTTTACTCTGAGATATTGTTTGCTTAATGTGTTTGGAAAAGGAACAAGAGCTAATTTGCTGCGTGAATAAGAATGAAGGGATTAGAAATGATGGGAAATGGATTCAAAAAGTGCTGCGAAAGTTGCTGACTCATTAAAACTTTCTTCCCGATCTTTCTTTACTAACTAGTTGTGTTACAGTATGTCCTCCCTTTCTCTCATGAACCAGCTAGCTTGCCTGCAGCACTGCTCCCTTCTTTAGACTCTCGCATTACAATTAGAGAGAACAGTTTGCCTCCCAGAACAGCCCTGCCCATCCATATGTTAATTCATCGTGCAACATCGCCGTGTCACTCAACAGTGAACAGTGATTGTAGGTTCATTGTAATCTAATCTGCCCCTTTCATTGTTGTGTGCACACTCTAATTTCAGTAATTGAGAACAAGAGTGGCGTGAGTTAAAGGTGGTTAAAAAGAGAAAGGAACAACCTTAAAAGGATAGAGCAGGAGAAAAGAAAGAGGTATATATTAGATGGAAACAACGACAGGAGAGACAGACCGATGAAAGGATTGAGTATGAGCTCACCTCTCACTGTATATCTTTTTTCTAGGCTTGCCTTTTGCCGCTTAAGGAATTCAAGTCATGTTTCATCACTCTCTTTTCTTCTCTCTCCGACACACACGCACGCACACACACACACGCACGCACACACGCACGCACACACCCACACACACACACACACACACACTAGCTTTGAACAGCTTCCAGTGCCTGAGGTCGAAAGAGCACACTTCAAACAGAGAAAAAAGATCGTCCCCTTTGTAATGCAAGGTACTGTTATGCATATAAACTCACAACAAGAACAACATGGCTAACAATTCTCATAAGGTAGGTGTTTCAATTGAGTGTTTTTGTGTTCATTTCCATGTACAAGAAAACAAATCCCCCCTGAGCTTGAAAAGGAACAGTTGAATTGTTGGAATATATGTTTATTTACTTTCTTGTCATCAGTTAGTTGGGAGGCTTGATACCACTGTCATGCTCTTATGTCAGTACGGTTAGTTAGCTACAGCTAGCTTAACACAAAGGCTGGAGACGGCTAGCCTTACTCTGTCAAAAGACAACATTGTTTCCACATAATTAGGCCAGCTTTAGGCTTCATGTGGAATGACTGGAGATGAGAACCCGCTATGCAAGCACTAAGACTGAAACAGTGGTGAAGTGTCAAAAATGGGCTTTATTTTAGACCAAGGCACAGTCTAGGAGTTGGAGAGGACGCTGAAGGAGAATCCTGGAACCGAGGTTCAGACCGGGACGAGTAGCTCAGAGAGGGGAGACGAGGAGCAGGACAGACCAGGGAGGTGGCAGGACGTGGCAGGCGGAGCGGCAGGTGTGTGGATCACTGAAGAATAAACGAAGAATTGGCGAAGACTGAGGATGAGAACCAGGGTTTTAAGCAGGTGCAGGTGAGCAGTGGCAATCAGTGAGATGAACAACAGCAGGAGCGGTGTGGAGACGGAAATCCAAATGTAGGTCAGCCACGCCCAGCCAGGAAGACAGACAGACAAAAACACAGAGGAGGAAAAAGAGGAAGGCCGCACTGTGGATCCTCACACACGTCATCGATGCATTTCCCAATGTAGCAGATGACCGTATCCGTGTGTGTGTGTTGATGTTATTGGCCTCAAACACACTACAATCCGTAGATGCAAAGCAATCCTGCAGTGCTGAATCTGACTCGTCACTCCATCGCTGCACTGTCCTTGTTATCGGTCTGTTCCGTTTAAGTTTCTGCCTGTGAGCAGGCAGCAGCAGCAGTGAGATGTGGTCTGAAGGGAGGGCGAGGGAGAGCCTTATATCCATGTTGAAAAGGGGAATAAACATGGTCCAGTATGTTTCCCCCGGTCGTTGGGCAGCTGATGTGTTGAAGTACTTCGGCAGGACCTTCTTCATGTAGCAGTGTTAAAATCCCCGG
>NW_011352241.1:0-3975 GCF_000735185.1 Notothenia coriiceps
ATTCAAACCCCCAGTAGGCTATTCATGTATCATTTCAATCTAAATTCTTTACTTTCTTCTTACACATTACATTTCAGCATAGCAGTTTAGCGTCAGCTTTTCAGCATAAAGCATTCCCACTAGCAATTTCTTCAGGAATTGCATTCTCTAATTCTAATATACTATTGTGCAGTATACTGCTGCTTCAATGGGTGATATGTTTGGTATTTTGAGCAAAACACTTCATAGATATGTTTTTTATATATTTGTATATATCTGAGATGCTAAAAATAGCATGATAGGTGACATTTAATATATATTATAACGTTCAATTTTAGTATGCACACAAGGTAACAGCCCATGCGTCTATGTGTGTGATAAAATGCAGAGTGACTGTGGTAGGGGGAGGAATTCAGGAGAGTTATTAATAACCGTCAACACTAATCATGTTTATTTTTACATGCAAAGAGCCACAATATCATAGTCAGGGGTCTTTGGGAACACAACGACAAAACTCCTCCAAAAAACCTTGGCTAAATTAAATGTAATACACCGAATTAGATTTTGTAACAACAATGGATATACAGTGTCTCCTTAAAGTATTCATACCCGTCCACTTTTTTCACATTTTGTTATGTTACAGCCATATTTCAAAATGGATAAAATTCATTTGTTTTCTCAACATACACACAATACCCCATAATGACAAAGTGAAAACAGTTTTAAAATATGTTTTGCAAATGAATAAAAAAAAAAAAACTCATATCACATAAAGTATTCACACCCTTTACTCCATACGTTGTTGAAGCACCTTTGGCAGGAATTACAGCCTCAAGTGTTCTTGATTATGATGCTACAAGCTTGGCCCACCTATCGTTGGGTAGTTTCTCCCATTCTTCTTTGCAGATTGTCTCAAGCTCCATCAGGTTGGATGGGGAGCGTCGGTGCACAGCCATTTTCAGATCTCTCCAGAGATATTCAATCCGGTTCAAGTCTGGGCTCTGGCTGGGCCACTCAAGGACATTTACAGACTTGTCCCGAAGCCACTCCTTTGTTATCTTGGCTGTATGCTTAGGGTCGTTGTCCTGTTGAAAGGTGAACCTTCGCCCCAGTCTGAGGTCCAGAGCGCTCTGGAGCAGGTTTTCATCAAGGATCTCTCTGTATATTGCTGTATTCATCTTTCCCTTGAAAACCCAGTTCCTGCCGCTGAAAAACCTCCCCACAGCATGATGCTGCCACCACCATGCTTCACTGTAGGGATAGTATTGGTCAGGTCTGGTTTCCTCCAGACATGATGCTTGGCATTCAGGCCAAAGAGATCAATTTTTGTTTCATCAGACCAGACAATTTGTTTTTCTCAAGGTCTGAGAGTACTCTAGGTGTACCATGTAGGCTTTCATGTGCCTTTTACTGACAGTAAAAGGCACATGAAAGCCTACATGGTACACCTAGAGTACTCTCAGACCTTGAGAAAAACAAATTGTCTGGTCTGATGAAACAAAAATTGATCTCTTTGGCCTGAATGCCAAGCATCATGTCTGGAGGAAACCAGACCTGACCAATACTATCCCTACAGTGAAGCATGGTGGTGGCAGCATCATGCTGTGGGGAGGTTTTTCAGNTCCCATCTCCACAGAGGAACACTGGAGCTCTGTCAGAGTGACCATCAGGTTCTTGGTCACCTCTCTGACTAAGGTCCTTCTCCCCTGATGTTCAGTTTGGTTTGGGCGGCCAGCTTTATGAAGAGCCGTGGTGGTTTCAAACGTCTTCCATTTGCAAATAATGGAGACCACTGTGCTTGTTGGGACGTTCAATGTTGCCGACATTTTTCTGTACCCTTCCCCAGATCTGTGCCTTGATACAATCCTGTCTCTGAGGTCTACAGACAATTCCTTGGACCTCATGACTTGGTTTGTGTTCTGATGTGCACTGCCAACTGTGGGACCATATAGACAGGTGTGTTCCTTTCCAAGTCATGTCCAATCTATTTAATTTACCACAGGTGGACTCCAATCAAGTTATAGAAACATCTCAAGGATGATCAGTGGAAACGGCATGTACTTGAGCTCAATTTTCAGTGTCATAGCAAAGGGTGTGAATACTTATGTACATGTGATATTTCATTTGATTATTTTTAACACGTTTGCAAAAAAAAAAGTTTTTCACTTTGTCATGTGTCTAGAATGTTGAGAAAACAAATTAATTTAATCAATTTTGAAATATGGCTGTAACATAACAAAATGTGGAAAAAGTGAAGGGGTATGAAGACTTTCCGGAGGCACTGTATACACCACACAAACACAATATTAAATATATTAAATTTAATGAAAGCACCTGCAAATTCAGCAGCTCAATAATGTAGGGCATAACACCCAAATAATATTTCTCTTAAATTAGTCCCAGTATAAAATCAAATCCAGCCAAGGAGAGAGGAAATATCTCGCCTGCTTCATAAGGCGACACTGTCAAACAGATCTGAGCAGGAAGTGTCTTCCACCAGTGGAAGTTCTTCAAGCCGTTTAAGCCATGCAGTGAAGTGTGCCCCCCCCCTGAGCTTGGGCCAACTATATGAATGCATTACAGTAATCCAAGCATTTCACTTTCCCAAGCATGCAGCATGCCTGCAGGCTTCAGATTAGCCAGGTGCAACTGTATTTGTAATGCTGTTTAAACTCTGTATAGCAGTTTGGATTACAGCCCAGATGTGGAATGCATAATTAGAGCAGGCACTCTTCGTATGCTGGAGTTACAGCAGTTCACATCAACAATTAAAACAAAACAAACTGCAACAAAACTCTCCCTGTTAATAATGGTAATGAGTGAAAATAAGTTGCCGGGGTTGACATTGTTTACGGCGTTTGTGACTTTTATAGGATTTGACATTTATGAGCGTTCCCAACTGGCAGCCCGTTGGTCAACTAATGGTACACACACTGCAGCAGTTTACTCAACGCAAACAGACTGAAGGGTGTGTGATGGACGCATTAACACACAGTGCAGGAGGAAGGTGTTGGAGAGCCGCTGTGATTGGTCGTTCTGCACACAGAGCCAGATGCCCACAGGCCTGCATCACAGAAAAGAGCAAATAGTATATTGTTCTCATTCAGTGCCTGCTGCGACACATGTGACCTTTTCCTGTTTTCAGGGAGGAGTTGTGAGCGGGTCTTCCTCGTTAGCCTACCATAATAAGCAGAAGGTCACTGTTCCGGAGCCACAAAGCTTACCGCCAATGACTGGATGAAAGCATTTCAGAAATCCCATTTCCAAGGGTAAATACTCAGGGCTGGGATTTCTTTACTGCAGACGCTAGAGGGAAAGTTCACCCAGGAAATCCATCATATTCCGTGTAAAGACCTAGTCTCACCTCCTTAGTCTTCAAGGCTACACTGTTACTGTTTTCGTAGATAAATGACAAATATGAACCCACACTCCTGAAAGAGAAGTTATCAGGTTAGTAATAATTTTTCTAATCATTTGTTTTCTCATAATGTCTCTCATTGTTGCCCTACTGGTTTAAAGCCATGTCTTCACATTTATGTTAAAGAATGAACACAGAACTCATGAATAACTTGTGGGGGGGATTATATCTCTTCGCTGGCCTGGGAGCCACCTTGAATCCCCCAGTCAGAGCTGGTTGATGTGGCTGGGGAAAGGGACGTGTGGGGCTCTCTGCTGGATCTACTTCCTCCAAGACCTGACCCCGAATAAGCGGTAGAAGATGGATGCTGTACATGAATTTTTTCAGAGCTGAGGTTATAAAGGTTCCATCAGGACCATCCTTGTTTTGCTCTAATTGTGTTGATCCAAGCCAGGACTCAATCAGGTACTTTAGATTATGTTCTTTATTAACTAAGCCGCTTACACGAACAGATAAATCATCCCAGATCAAATCCAAATCCATATGGTTTAGAAAGGGGAATCAAAATACCACGGATGCACAAGTAAAGATTATAGATTTTTAGCGATATATTTATTATCTTCATCATAATGGCTTCT
>NW_011352242.1:0-2727 GCF_000735185.1 Notothenia coriiceps
CGACTTTAGAAGCAATGTATTTCTATTGGTAGTATGTTTCGTGCCTGAATAATAACAAATTAGAGTGAAAAAAAGATGACAAAAAATACAGATTTCAGTGTTCTGAGGCTCTGAGCCCCATTTCTTTTCCTCACGGACGTCAAAAAAAGTCCGACATTATACAATTTAACATAAAATCAATAATCGTGGCTTGATATTGAGTAAGAAAATGTTATGAACCCCACAGCTTCTGGTCTTCCAAGACCCGACCGGACAAAAAGACGTGCTGCAGGCACGAAACATAGTACCAATAGAAATACATTGCTTTTAAAATCGTTCTGTGTGACACGAAAAAAAGGGGAAAATTGTGTTGGTGAACACGAATCAATAGATTAAATTAATTTTGTGACTATTACACGAAATGCCGTGAGACTGGGTTGGTTGTGGTGTGTATTAGCAGATAGCTATACAGTACACCAACCTTTGTACCCTAGAGCATTCAAAGTGAGCTCAACTTTGGTGAACTCTGACAAACAAGTTCTCGCTATGCTACATCCTCCCAAGTGCTGTACTTTGTGGAACAAGTGCTGTACTTTGTGGAGAAAGCTATTGTAGCTTATTAGCTGTACTGCACATTCAGCTTGACCTTTCTTTGCTGGAGTTAAAACTGCTCCACCCAAGAGGCATGTGTTTCAGACAGTTAAAAGACTGTAGTGCATACAGATACATCTCTGTAATACTTATCGTCCTCTCAGCAACAAAGCTAATGAGCTTTAACTAGAGGGCAGTGAACAGTGTTCTGCAATACTACATGTATGTTTTATAGTCAGAAGTGCTCCACCAGATGGAAAAGATTATGCTCAAAGAGTGGAGGCCAATCATTTGAGAAACTCTATGTTTCTCACTGTACTCATCCACCTTTTTTCCCCAGCAGCAACAGGAAGCTGTTTGAGTATAATCAGAATCAGAAGTCCTTTATTAGTCCCTTAGCAGGGAAATTTGAGGAGTTACAGCAAAAGTGGCATAGCAGTTAAAGAAAGGCATGCAATAATAAAGAGTAAACTTACTACATTTCGAGAAGGAAAGCAGACATTAGTAATAATAACATACAAATAAAGACAAATAGGTACACAAGCATGGCTAAAAAGGAGTAGCATTAATGAAGAAAAGTGTTAAAAGTAATTTATTAAGGTGTTTAAGCATTATAAAAATGTATGAAACAGTTTGAATATTATAAAGCCACAGTATCCTCCCTGCTCAGACAGACAGTGACAAACTCGCTGGGGAACATGCAAGCATTTAGCAGCTAAAGAGCAGATACACATCCTGGATACAACTCCACATGAATGTGTTGCTTCATACTTGCAGAATATATACCGTAAATACCTTTCTTTAAGAAGAAACTAAAATAGTAGAGACATAACATGACCTTTAATGTTCGGCATAGTAATTATAATGTATAACTCTCCTCTCTACTCTCTCATCCTCTCTGAACTCTCTCTGTCCTCTCACATCTCGGCAGGCTCGTCAGTCCCCTCCTGCTCCCTGGCTAAATGACGCACTGCGTGCTAATAGAACATTCCTTAGGGCAGCAGAGCGGAAATGGTGGAAATCCAAACAACATGACGACCTCCTAACCTATCAGGCTCTCCTCTCCTCTTTCTCTGCTTCGATCTCTCAGGCAAAAAGCACTTTCTTTCAAGATAAGATCCAATCTTCCTATTCCAATCCCAAAAAACTATTTTCCATCTTCTCCACCCTCTTGGACCCCCCCAAAGCCCCTTCCCCCTCCTCCCTTCTGTCAAGAGACTTTGTTAACCACTTTGAAAAAAAGGTTGATGATATTCGCTCTTCTTTTTCTGACTCACCTTTACTCACCGCTGGGTCACCAGACCTTCCCTTCACCCACACACTGACCTCCTTTTCCCCTCTCTCTCCAAGTGAGGTTCTTACCCTCATTACCTCTGCCTGCCCTACCACCTGTCCTCTGGACCCAGTCCCCTCAAACCTCTTTCAGACTATCGCTCCTCCTCCGTTTCTCACCCATTTCATCAATACTTCTCTAACTTCTGGTCACTTTCCAAACAGTCTCAAGGAGGCAAGAGTAAACCCTCTCCTAAAGAAACCCACTCTCAACCCGTCTGATGTTATAAACTACAGGCCTGTCTCTCTCCTCCCGTTCCTGTCTAAAACACTTGAACGCGCTGACTTTAAACAACTCTCCTGTTATCTCCATCAGAACAACCTTCTGGATCCGCACCAGTCTGGTTTCAAGGCAGGTCACTCAACAGAAACTGCCCTCCTTGCTGTCTCTGAGGAACTGCACACTGCTAAAGCAGCCTCCCTCTCCTCTGTCATCATCCTTTTGGACCTGTCTGCTGCATTCGACACGGTGAACCATCAGATCCTCCTTCGCACTCTCCAAGAACTTGGAGTTTCAGGCTCTGCACTTTCCCTCTTCACCTCATACCTCAAAGACCGCACCTGCAGGGTAACTTGGAGAGGGTCCGAGTCTGACCCTTGTCAATTAACTACAGGGGTCACTCAGGGCTCTGTTCTTGGTCCCCTCCTCTTCTCCTTGTACACAAACTCGCTCGGATCAGTCATTAGCCCGCATGGTTTTTCATACCACTGCTACGCTGACGACACTCAACTCATTCTGTCCTTTCCCCGCTCAGAGACCCAGGTCGTCGCACGCATCTCTGCTTGTCTAGCTGAAATCTCTCAGTGGATGTCTGTTCACCACCT
>NW_011352243.1:0-17789 GCF_000735185.1 Notothenia coriiceps
TTACAACCGGCCCTTTGAGTGCAACCATAATGCTGATGTGGCCCACGATGAAATTGAGTTTGACCCCCCTGCTGTAGGTAAACTTCTTTGGTGAGTAATTAGCAAAGATTTCAAAGTATCTGCTCTTTGGAGACAGAAACTATTAGTATTTTGGCTTAAATCGAGCAGATCCATCAGCATCTCCCGCTCTCCCCTCCTGTTAACACAGCTGTACTTTAGAGGACTTCAGGGGGGTCGATGGCACATCATTCACACGGAAAAATCAATAACTCTGGCGTGGAAAAGCTGCACAGCTTCATTGATTCTGGTCTATTTTGGGCAGCAAGGTTCACTCCACATATCGTCAGGTCAGAGACATTCATCTGGGGTAAAGCTGAACAGGAGGGGAAAGAAATGATGTAGAATAGCTTTTTATTAGCAACCCGTCACTTTAAATGTTCTTTTAGTATTTCTTATTTACCCATTTTATAGGTCTTAATATTTGTATTTTTATTTCTGTTGTACCAATATGTTTTATATTTTATATTGTTGCATCGACTCAGTTGTCTTGTGTCTTATCTGTCGGAGAGAAACCTATTCTTTATTTTATTTGTATTATCATACCTTTCCCCTCCTTGTGTCTCTCAACCTGATCGCATGTTATATTTTGCTGAAGATACAGCACAGATCCTGAATCAGAGATCTGATAATGTGTGTGAACAGCCTTGGTGTTTCTCAATGGCTAACAGATGTAGCTGCGGTCCATTAGTCAGAGAGTTGGACGCTCATTCATCTCACTAATGACCAGAGGTGGAAGAAGTGGAGTACAAATACTTAGTTACTGTACTTAAGACTTTTTACTTTGACTTCTTACCATGTTGAACACAAATACCTGTACTTTCTACTTCTTACATGTTGAACACAAATACCTGTACTTTCTACTTCTTACATGTTGAACACAAATACCTGTACTTTCTACTTCTTACATGTTGAACACAAATACCTGTACTTTCTACTTCTTACATTTTGAACTCAAATATCTGTACTTTCTACTTCTCTCATTTCCCAAACAGGCTGGTTCCTTTAGTTTGAATGTGTGTTTGGTGGCGTGATCATTATTATTTAGAGTCATTGCGTGCCTATTGATTTGAACACGATCCGTGTATCCATCATTTCCTGGTCTTCTCTAAAGAAGAGGGACCAATGAAAACGTTGTCATGTTGCCGTTGTTCAGCATGGAAACATTCATTAGCTAACAATGACATTATTGTTCTATTAATATAAAGGGAGGTCAGGTACTCTTTAAAACAGCTGCTAGTTATGGGTACTTTTTACTGAAGTACATTTCAAAGTTCTTTACTTTGACTTGAGTAAAGAAGTTTAGTCAGTACTTCTACTTTCACCAGAGTATTTTTAAACACGAGTATCTGTACTTCTACTTGGGTAAAGGATGTGTGTACAGGTGATGCAACACGAGCACGTGGCAGATAAAGGTGCAAACAATCAGCTGAGTCATAAAGTTAAAGTCTCTGTGAGGAAAACACACTTCGCTCTTCCTCTTTCCAGTGTAGATTACATTTAAGGAAGTCATTTGTGATTCAACTCGAGTGGAAAACGACACAGAATGCATCTTCGTCCGCAGAAAGTCAGAGTTTTTGGGCTGCATGGAGGCATATTTAAGGACTACTTTATCCCAACAAGGACCATTTGTATATTAAATACTCATGCTATGTTCACGTTTGAGGACGAATCCAAAAAGGAGGCCATTTAGGAGATAACGTAACTAAACTGTGAAACTGTTCAGCATGAGTGAGTAAACTTAAATATTCATAATTAGTTTAAAACAGTCTGCAGGAAATGCACAATTTACTCCATTTGCTAAAGCTCTATCTTGAGAACAACAACATCACATCTTTGTTCTTGGAAAGTCTGGAGTTGTTGAAACATATTTAAGGAACACGTCACCCCCCAAAGAAAAGACCATTTCATACCAATTACTCACCTCTTGTTACCTGGAAACATGTGGTTTGTTCTGCTGCCTCGTGTTCTTCACTTCACCTCGACTTTTCTGTGTCTTCGAGTTACAAACGATCATTTTAAAGCTGTGGAACTGTTCTGTAGTGACTTACTAAACCTAAATAGTCAAATGCATCAATACACGGTTTCAAAACGTCTGCAGGAAATGTAAGATTACTCCGAACCGAATGACATTTGCTAAAAAACACTAAGAAATGACAGTATCCCTTTTATTAACAATATGTCTTAGAGGTTCTCTGCAGGAAGCCGGGAGAAAAGACAGAGGGATTAATGTCATATTGTTTCTAAGTCTTCACAGGATCTGGCGGTGGAAACAATATCGTAAATCCTCTGAGACGTGGGATACTTTCTGAGAGCTCAGGTTTTCATACACTACACGTCATCGTTGGATGAAGCAAGGAATGAAACCGTGTTTTAAAGAGAGCTGGAATAACAACACACTATAAAAATCTTTAGTGCATGTTCTTTTTTGGAGCGCACCTTCCCAATTTGTTTTAATGTGCTTATGAACTTGTATTAGTCGTTATGTTCTAATGAATGCAGTAGCACACATTTAACAGTGCAGTAAATGTTAGTCTGAGATTTCTCTTTTGTTTCTTAGAACTCTCAGTGCCGCAGGATTTGAGTCAGGTGCAGAAACTTTACTGATTCTGGATGAAAACATTGGGTTAATTTAACAAAACGATCTGAACTCAAGTTCCCCTTTTCCCAGAGCCTTTGAATGCACCACCTAATGAACGTCCCAAACTTTATTAAAAGCTTAATTGAGTGCTAAAGGCCTTTCGATGTGGTTGAAAGAACCAGAACATATATTCTAAATTTGGTTGAGTTGCTTCTTGCCGAGCAAATTTAAATTGGGCTTTTATTTTGAGTCTTATTTTACAGAGTTTTTAAGTTCAGAAACATATTTGTAATTCAATGCAAAAACTACATTTTACGAAATTAGTTTGTTTGTCAGTGTCTGGGGTGCAATGCATTCTGGTACATGTAGGCTCCAACAGTTTATCACAAGTTTTCAAAAGATAGTCGGGGGGCAGGCACCACTTTCACTTAGTTAAATGTTACTTTAGTTCAAGCTATGCACTTAGCAAACGGTGCTAATGGCCTGTTTCTTCAGACACAAAGAAACACATTTTCTAAGCCGTTTTTTTTGTAGTTGCTTCTTCGTGAATTTAAATTGGGCTTTTATTATGAAAGGTGTGTAAAATAATAATAAAGCTTGAACCGTTTTGTTCACGCTGGTTTCCACTCGAGTGCTTCCATCTTATTATTTCATTACCTGCAAAAGTAAAGGAGCAATTGGCTTTACCATTTTCTGTCTTGGCGCCAGTATCTGGATTGCAATGCATCATGGTACATGTAGTCTATCACGGTTTTCAAGTTTTCAACAGATGGTGGGCACCAAATGGAATGTTATTTTGGTTTCAGAACATGTGTTAAATTAGCTCTACACCTGCAGAAGGAGAAAGTAAGAAGACACGGACACATGGTTTTTTTCCACATGAACTGAGGTGTTTTTACTGCATTTCAGTAACAGACAGCCTTATTACACGTTGAACTCACAGCGAAGAAGAAGACACGTCCTCAAAGTCAGTGAACAAAGTGACAGAGCGGTCTTCAGTCCGCTCAGAAGACACACTCCAGACTAATGCAGGCTTTATAAGCACCCAGTTGATGCCTCGGCGGGTCAATACAGCACACACAATGGGTGTAGATGTGATCGACAAAACAGTGGGAGGGGGTTTCTGACACAACATCACTGGATGGAGGATGTGTTTGGTCTCCTCTCCAGTGATAATATGCAGGGCTTTGGGGGCTGTTAACGGGAATGTAGACCCTTCAGGAAGCAAAGGGTCGTCCAACACTTCTACTGATTACTGCTAACACCAGTTTTGTCCTTTTTGTCCACATGAAAACGTTTTCTGTGTTATTCTTGGGGATATGAAACTCTTGCAGGTCATACAGATCCATATAGATAGATGAACTGTTTTTTTTTTTATCTTAATGTCAGCTTACAAAGGTAAGCTGGGTGACTATATATGAAGACAACAACTACAACTTTCACAGCACTGGCATTGGTTCATTTTAAATACAGTGCTCAAGCATTGTTAGATTAATACAAATAATTCAAAAAAACTGAAACATAATACCCCTGGAAAATAAGCTACTGTACGCGAGTTGGTTTCTACCCTCATATGTTCCTCTGTGTTTCAAAGGCATGACGTACATATTTGTGTTTAACCACACCACAATACAGTAATCCAAAGGGTCTCTGCAGGGTCTCCCTTTGGATTTCATACAGTACCATGCATCTCTCTCATGAGTTTCATCTTTTGAATTTAGAAATCATCGATAAAGACTTCCGGTTATGGCGCGGTGTTGATTAGACGTAGTTCAGTCGTCGCTCTGCCCTAATATTGTAAATTAACTATTTTGAACGTGGGAGGTAAAAGGAAAACGCAATTTACACAATCATAACGGTGTTCCTAATGCCTCCACGCAAGAAAACAACTAAAAAGGACAACGTTTTGGAAACTTTATCCGAAGAAGATTGGCCAACGCTGTCTCAACCTGGCCTGGCCATGGAACACGAGGCGGGAGAAGAGCTGTCGCAGGATAAATCCTCAATTCTGAGTGCAATCAACAATTTAAAGAAAGACCTGAAGGAAGACTTTGCATCAAAATGTAATACGGTGATACACTCAATACAATCTATCGAAGGCAAACTAAAACAATACTCTGGCCAATTAACGGAGGCTGAGGAGCGGCTTGGAGCGGTGGAAGACGATGCCTCAGCGCTGAATAAAACAACGAAACATCTGAGACAACAGGTGGAAAGTTTGGAGGCGAAAATGGAAGATCTGGAAAATCGTAGACGCAGATCTAATGTGCGACTGATAGGCTCGCCCGAAAACGCTGAAGGGAAGGATGCATGCACCTTTCTGGAAAAAAACGATCCCTGAAATTCTGGGTGGCGGTTCGTTTGCAGCACCGCTCGCTATTGAAAGGGCGCACAGAGTTCCATCTGGCAGACCGAAGCCAAACGCACCGCCTCGAGCACTTATGATTAAGTTCTTAAACTACAAGGACAAAACCAAAGTGATGTCGGCTGCATATGAAAAGGGTGAAATCCACTTTGACAAAAATCATATCATGTTTTTCCATGACGTCGCCAAGGAGAGGGATAAAAAGCGCAGAGCCTACGATGGAGCTAAAACGAGGTGCAGAGACATGGGTCTGCGTTATGAATAGAATATCCATCCTCTTTCCGAGTGACACATGACGGCAACTCTCACCTCTTCACTTCTCCTACGGATGTACACACGTTCCTGAAAAAGATCCAGGAGAGGCCCAGAGATTGAACAGTTCTGTGAAAGCACCTGGTGAGATTACCATAAAGAATGGCCTACACTAGTATATTACTTGTTACTGTAAAAGGGCTAAATCTACTATATAATACACTGTCAAAGTAAAGTTTTGGCTTTGCAGTATTTAGCAGTATTAATATTTATGTAGGATGTGCAGGCTATACACTGGTATATCTGTTTACAGGTATTACATTACGCTTTTGAAGAAGTGTGTTTTCTGTTATTGACACTGTTAAGAATAAGTGCTGTCCTTGAACGGTTAAATCTAAGTTATGTCTTTACACTCCCAAAATCACATTTTATATAATTTTCATTAGATATAAAACAAATTAATAATCCACATTTTAGATCCTAACAATGGCAGCTACACTTGGTGTTTACTTATGAATCATTTATTTTAAGAGCTTTAAATACCTTGCTGCCTAGTGAATGAAAACATCGACAAAGTTAATAGTGGAAATATTTTTAATAGAAAAAGTTTTTTTGTTTTTATTCATCCTTTGTTAACTTTAGTGGAATTGTTTTGTGGAGATTTTATCTGTCCTCATTTTTTTTGTGGATCCAGATAGCTCCATGATCTGAGTATCTTTATGGAGGAAATGGATGCTCAATCGCTTTGAGCAAGGTGAGGGGTGAGGTTATGTTTGGGGAATTTCACATGGGGTTTGTTTTATTTTTTTATGTCATGGTGTGTTTAAATTTCTGTTTCATATGTTGCCGGGTCAGCAAATGGGCGTGTTTAAGCAGATCTGATAGGCAGGTTTTATTTCAGTCAGGTGTTATTGGAATTTTGTTATTTTCTGTCTGTCTAAATACTGTTTGTATTTTTGAATTTGGATATATCAGTAATATGACTTTTCCTAATATCAGAATTAAAGGTCAATTGTCATTGGCTCTTTCCACTGATCATAATTCCATTGTTGAGGTATACTATAAATAGGAAATACTCTGTGCAATTTTCCAAACTTCACATTTGGTTTTTCGCATAATCAAGCATCTCTGTAAAGTATGTGTTAATTCAGCAGTATTCACTTTTCCACTAAAACGGCTCGCTTGCAGCTCTCCCCCCTCCGTGATTTTCCTGTTTAGCGATACACAGCCAAACACAGGCCAAACCTCAACTGAACATTCACAAAGCACAGCCGATAATAGAAAACCAATAAGTGTGTGCTTGATATTGAGTAAGAAAAGGTTTATAGTTTGATAAACGCTGGAGATGGTCTGCAGAGAGAATTTTGCACAGCCAGGACTGTCTGTTATCAGCCTGCAGCCAGGGAGGAGAGATCAGCAGGGCTGCCTTGCACTGCGTGTGTGTTGTGTTGTGTGGTGTGGATTGGGTCAATTTGTGATCCAATTCAGTCGGGGGCTTAACGTAACGGCTCCGCGGACGAAACGTTAACGGCCCATCGTGATGCCCATTAGTTCCGGTACGTGTCTTTCGTAAGCACGTACCCGGAAGAATCAAATGTGATGATGACGTTCTATGTAAATGACTGTTTCACCAACGAGGCGTTTGGGGAGGTGTTTTCTGTTAGCAGTTTTACTCCGCTACATTGGGTGCACTTTGAGGGTTTTGATCTTGCACACCAGTTTATCATGCAGAAAAACTCCNAATCTCAGCAAAGAGAAGAGATGCAATATGCCAGATTATAGCTAATAGCTAATTTCCATCTGTGGTCCTCAGACAGGTTCATAACAATCAATACAAATAATAACATTGCATGATCTCTATCAGTCAAACAGTTTAAACACTTACTATATTAAATGTCTATTTATACAATCTTCCATATGTATTAATTGATTAAAAAGGTGTTGACAGCATAGTGAAATGAAGAGACGGTCTGGAGAAGTTAACAGCTCAGGTTAAAGTGTAATTGCTGACATATTATAGTGACTCAAATGAAGTTATTATAACATTTGTCTCTCAAAGAGAACACAGAAGGAAATACTGCCTACACGTTTTTTCCCAGGACACTCCTACCATGAAAATACTCTAAATGTTTGACAGCGATTTCCTCCTCAGTTTCCAAAAGAAACCGCAGTCTTCCTCCTTCCTTCCCCATGTGAGAGTGAGTGTGTGTGTGTGTGTGTGTGTGTGTGTGTGTGTGTGTGTGTGTGTGTGTGTGTGTGTGTGTGTGTGTGTGTGTGTGTGTGTGTGTGATGGAGAAAGCCCTCTCTCTGATAGCCATCATGCAAAGAACTGACACCAAGGGGAGAGCAGAGCATGTAAATATGAACGCCTACTGGGAGGGGAAATGTCGAGCGGAAATGTTGGACGTGTGTGTGTGTGTGTGTGTGTGTGTGTGTGTGTGTGTGTGTGTGTGTGTGTGTGTGTGTGTGTGTAGATGGGTGATGATGGGGCAGCCTGCAGCGCTGAGGATTTGCAAAATGCCAGATTGGCACACACACATCTGTCCTCAGTGATTGGCTGATGGACGTGTTTTCCGGTAGAAGTGTACCTCACTGAGGGAAGGATTTAAGTGTCTAAATGCTAAGGAAAGGAGCTTCAATGCTTCCTTTCCTAGCTCCTTAAGCATAGGGAACACTGGAAAGGAAGGGAGGAAAGGACGTCCCATGATTCCTTGTGGCAGCAGCAGCACAATTTGATTAATTAAAAACATCCTTCTTAATTGGTTTGAGTACATTTTGTACAGGAATACTAACTCTAATTGGAGAGCTTTGAGATTCAAGCATAGCGTTTTAAATCTAGCTGCTTAAATCCAACATGTCATTTGTTTAGGTTTTTTCAGTGTGTGTGTGTGTGTGTGTGTGTGTGTTTGACACGGTGCTCCTACCGTACCTTGATGGCTCCGTCCACCGGGTCCAACCCCTGCTCCGACAGCTGTTTCAAGGCACTTAGAGCCGCCTGAGAAGAGAGGGAACAACAGATGGTGGAGGGAGGAGAGTGAGTGTCACCCTTCAGCTGCTTTTCAAATAACACTTACTCTGGGAAACCTGATGCCAGCAGGACACTTTCCCTCCGCCCCGTGTTGTCTTTGGCTCCTCGGCGCGGACTGTTTATCTTTCGTTATTGGGTTAACATTTCCACTTTATGTTTCTCTTGCATTTTCCTGCCCTCAGTCTGTGAGTGACATCTGTGAATATCACAGCTACACAAATAGCAGCAGGTCCATAAATCATAAAGGTAACACAACACGCAGAATAATCCGGGTAACCCGCTGAGTGAGTGAAAATAAACAAGGGAAGTGTTAATGGTGTAATGAGTTATACTAGCTTTCTTTCAAATTGACCCCGACTTCACGTAGAGGAGGATTACTGAATTACTGACTGATAGACCATCATCTAAAGGCAACGTAGAGTATGTTCGCATGTATATTACCAAAATATAACATGACATCATATAGTAAACCCTGTTTTGCATATGAAATGTATGTCAGAATATGCCCTCATTGTAATTAGGGAGCTGGTTATAACAATATCTTATTTGCACATAATGTAGTTAAGTGAATGATAAAAATGCCACAAAAATATGTGCAAGCTGCAGAACAGAGAGTAAAGTGTGTGTGCTTGTTAAAATACATCAGTGTGTCATGGCCAGCGATGTTAGTTGTTTACCGAATGCACATTTCATTCCTATTATACTGGATTTGTGGATAAGAAGTGAAGCTTTCTGTGCGGAAATCACACTTTTTAGCCTCAAAGTATCAAGGAAATTTGAATTTGCTCATTTGTGCCACATTTAGTTCCTAATCCCGACGAGCCATGTCATTTAAAAACTCAAAAACATCCATTAAATAGCAACGTAAAGTGTATTTGCCTTTATTTCACCAAAAATAATAGACGTTATCAGTGAGTAAAACCTGTTCTGCATGAACATTGATGTCAACATGTGATGGCAATGTTATTATAAAGCTGATAACGTCTAAAAGTTATCTTTTCTGCACAATAGTTGTTAAAAATGCCCCAAAAACTGTTAAATGTTGTCCGTTTGCCTAAGAAGCAACGGTTTGTCACATTCAGCAATGTTGTTTGATAACGTAATAAACATTTATTTAGTAAGAAGTGAAGCCTCTACTATTCACTCTAGCGTTGTGCCCTCCTTCAGAATCGCCATGATGTCATTTCCTTCCTGCAATCATAATAACGCTGCCCCCCACACACACACACACACACACACACACACACACACACACACACACACACACACACACACACACACACACACACACACACACACACACACACACACACACACAGTGTCGCTGCAGAGTGTTGATCGAGTCCTGCGGTGAGGAGAACCATCGCCACCAGAAACACAACTCAACAATTCATGTCACGAGCAGAAACACTCGAGGGCTCCTTCCAGAGAAGAGGGGCAACACGGAGCTGATCCTCTCCAGGCTGCACACATTGGAGATTAGCTCCAGATGTTCAGCCTGTCACTGTTAAACCATCACGAGCGACCATTTGCATTTAGTGTCTGGTCTGCATCTGGTATTGAGTGATAATCAGGGCCAAAGCTAATCATTTTTTCCATTTCAGATTCATCTTTTGCCTTCAAAATGTCACTAAATAGAGAAAAACTGTGCCTTATTTTCTTAATTTGGACAAAATAAATGTTTTTTCCAACTTCTCACTCATGAGTGATCACTATTGTAATATAAAAATAACTAAATCTGGTATTGTGTTAAGGCTGCACACGCTGGTCATCCTCTGTGTGGAGATGAGCTCCAGATGTTCACCCTGTCACTGTTAAACCATCACGAGCGGCCATTTGCATTTAGTGTCTGGTCTATGTTTGTGTGATAATAAGGGCCAAAACTAATCATTTCTTCCATTTTAGATTCAGCTTTTGACCTTAAAAATGTCATGAAATAGTTAAAAGTTTGAGAAACACCCATGAGTGATCATTGTTGTGATATAGTAAGAACTGAATCTGGTATTGAGTGATACTCAGGGCTGCAACTAACACTTTTTTCCATTTTGGAATAATCTTTTTGCCTTCAAAATGTCATAAAATAGTGAAAACTGAGCTTAATTTTCTTAATTTGGACAAAATAAATGTTTTTTCCTACTTCTCACTCATGAATTGTAATATAAAAATGACTAAATCTAGTATTGTGTTCAAATCAGGGCGGCAACTAAAACAAATCTCTATTGTCGATTGATTATTTGCCAATAAAAATGTAGTGAAAAAGTGGGAAATGTCCACATTCTTAGCTTAACAAACATCAGTTTAATATATACTGTTTAAATAATATAACAATGAATAAAAGGGTTTCCTACTTGGTATTTTGAATTGGTTTTCTGTGTGAAGTAAGTCACATTTGATATCTTATACACTAATAATTGATTGATTTAAACGTGTAGCATTTGAAAATGATTCCTTTTATTGAATTTTTGAATCAACATTCATTTAGATATTTGATCAAACACTGCAGAATGAAACCCTCAGACAGAGCCGTCTCCGTGTGAGTAACGGTGTGTGTTCAGCTTAATGTGCAGGAAAAACATCCATCAGGCTTTAATCCTGAGAAAATATGAATCCCTCCGCATGGCGTCTCGATGTGTCTCCGAGGAATGTCCATCACCTGCGTGCCAACGTCCAAAAATCATTTTCAAAGTGTTTAACTTCAGATTATGAGTAACATAAACCAGGAGTCATAATTTACGAGCGACAGGTGCAAGGGTCAAAGTCTGGTTTGTATCCATCAAATGTAGAAAAACAAAGCGCACAGGTAGTGAGAAATGTGCAACAATATGGAGCGAGTGGTTTGAAAAACGAGGATAACGTAGGGTTAATACCCAAAAAGCCTTTCTCCAGAGACTCAGAAATCACCCCTTAAGCCCCGAGCAGACAATTTATGATGCAATGAGCTTTTTCTTCCTGTGAAGATCTGACAGTCCGGAGATTTAGAGCCCGGATATACTCACAGAGATTTAAGGCGACATCCCTTTACAACATGACGTCTGAAGGAATGCTTTCACCGTTAATAAACATAAGTCATATCAGGGGACTCTCGTTTTTTATACGTCTGCATTCGACCACGCGGCGGAAAAAAGTAATTAAGATAAGAACGGAAACCTCAGATCAATCTCCATTTTCCCCCATGACCAATAAATTGTAATCACAACGACCTCCCGCGTGATTACCTTTTGTTTGTTAGATTTATTCGGTTTGGGATCTTTTCTCTCCCTGAGTAAATAGCTCCAGCCCATCTGTTGGAGGGGTGTTGGGGGTATTGGCTGGAGATAAACAGCCATAAATCTCCACGGTGATATACGACAGGCAGCTCGCTTGGAGAGCTCAAGACAAATACTGAGGCTATCTGTGGGAATGGCAGCCAGTGAAATCATTATTTTTCTAATGAGATAAGTTTGGTATCGTTAGAGGCCGCCGCTACACCGTCAACACCAGAGGAGTGTGTTTAGTCTGAGGGCCGAGACACGCAAGGTGGAGGTGTTCAATCTCTGTCAGGGACAAAGAGAGGAAGAGGAGGAGGAGGCAATGTGCAGAGAGGACGCTGAGTCATGGGAGAGGAAGGGTTATGAAATCAATGCTTAGATCTTATAAACACGGACACCACAAATAATTATTTCTTCCATTTTAGATTCGCCTTAAATATGTTTTAAAATAGTGAAAACTGTGAGGAAGACTCATGAGTGACCATTGTTGTGATATAGTGAGAACTAAATCTGATATTGAGTAATTATCAATATTCTTTTTTAAATTTTCGATACATTTTTTGGCCTTCAAATTGTCATAAAATAGTGAAAAACTGTACTTGATTTTCTTAATTTGGAGAAAAATCGTTTAAATATTGCTGCAGTAAAACACACTTTCAAATAGTCTTTATTAAGTCAGTTATGAAATCAATGCTAAGATCTTATGAAAAAGGAAACCAAGAGCTCTGCCTAATCTCAGGGTTGGGTTTAAGCTTTTTCTTTCCACATATCAAAGCTTTCTGAACACTCAAAATGAGCAGTGCTAATCGTTTAAATATCGGTGCAAGTAAAACACTTTCAAACAGTCTTTACTGCGAGGTAGTCAGCACAACAAGCACTTCAGATCAAGCTTAAGGGTAGCTTAATTAGCACAGCGTCAAAAGAAACAGTGCCTCATTCACTTCAATGAGACAAATGCATTGGCACAGCAGGGGGGCTCCACAGGGGGGCTCCAAGAACAAAATGCCAGCTTGTCTTCAGCACATGAATCCAACATTTTGCCCCAAAACAAATCATCAGGAAATGCAATTACGACACGCTGTGTTTTCTAGCAATCCGAGCAGCATCATCTTCTGATTGGCCTCATCACTCCCTCGTCACCTTCATCCTTTCCTCGCCTCATCTTCAGATAACAACCCGGCGCTCTCCATCAATCCAGGAGCAACCTGACGCCCCACGGACTCTCGACAGATCCATCCATCTATCTATCTTGAGTTCAAAGACCTTGGACGGACGGACGCTCTGAGTTTCTGACGCGGAGTGACACGAGCGGATCATTTCTCTGCGCCTGCTGTGGTCTTAATGGCTTCGGCAACAGAAGGTTCACTTCCATCGGCGTCCTGACCAAACAAAGAGTCCCCCAGGAGTCCTGATGGATCGCTGGATCGCGTGGACCAAGGGAAGCAAAGGTTTTGGGAACGGTGACAGTCGAGGAAAAATGAAATGTTTGGTGGGAAAGGAAGCAGAAGTAGAAGCTTCGATTCCTTCTCCGTCACTTTGAAGACACCAGGGAGGTCCTAAGTGATGTGGAGACCACCAGCTCATCATCCGCCCTCTTTTTTAGATTAGCTTTTGATTAGCAACCCCCCACTTCAAATGTTCTCTTAGTTTTTATATTGTTTTATTTATTTTATAGGTCTTAATCTTTTGATTTTGTATTTCTGTTGTATCGATATGTTCTCGCTGTTTTATGGGTTTTTATATTTTATATTTAAGCAATAGCTCACGACAGGGGGTTGTGGGTCGACAACCCCCTTAGCTGCATGCATGCATGCAGTTTGCTTTCAGCCCAACAGTTAAATCGACCGGACTTCTTTCTGCAGATGTGAGCGTCCTTAACAACGGTCAATAAGTCCTTGGTGCACATTATCCTTTACATGTTTCCATCTTAAGCTTTGTTAGTTAGTTAGTTTCGTAACGGACGTAATTTAACAGTTGTAGCTTTTCTCAGACGCGGAGGGATACTGACTTGTTGTGAAAAGTAACTACAATTCTACCCGTGGTATATGCTCATTATATCACGGCTAAGAACCAATCAGATTGCTTGATTTGACTTGTCCGTTTTAAGATGTTGCATCGACTCAGTTGCCTCGTGTCTGTCAGAGAGAAACCATTATTTATTGTTATTATCATACCTTTCCCCTCCTGGTGTCTCTCAACCTGATTACATGTTATATTTTGCTGCATGGACCTTTTAAAGTTCTTAACAAATAATCTGAGGGGAGTTTCTTGTTGTGTGTTTTTAACTTGTGTCATTCTTTAAAGCACGTTGAGCTCCACGTGTTGTATGAAAAGTGCTATATAAATAAAGCTTTGTTGTTATTATTATTATTATTATTATTATTATTATTATTATTATTATCATACCTCGACCTAAATTTTTTACATCGCCGAATAGTCATAAAAATGTAATAAAAAAAGTTTAAATCTGTGCTTAATTTTGACAGATTTCCTCCATCGTAAAATTCAATTATTAAATAAATATATATATAATTTAATAAAAAGCGTATGTCACTTGCTTGAAGAAAGAGAGAAGCCTAGTTTGTTCCATGTTCTCCTGGCTTTAACACACGAAAGCACGGACAACAGATCAGGGAGTACAGTGAGGTGTTTCCATCTTTAAAAAGCAGAGCCAGACTCTCCGTTCTCCGGCTTGAGAGTCCAGAAGAACTCCTTTCTGATCTTAAATCCAGGCCAAGAGCATCAGCAGGAGATTCCACATCTTCCTCTGATCCTGATGCATGTGTTTGGACGTCTGCATTATCTACGAGAGGGTGGTTTCTTCTCCATTTGACAACTTTATCTGGTTGGCTTTGGCAGGAAACTATGTCTCGAGAACTCTGCAGGTGCACTCACAAAAATGCAAAGAAATAAAGTTGTGGAGATAAAGATTTGAAAGCACATATTCCTGCGTTTGGAGCATGGATTTAAAAAGCTGGAGACAAATCAACTTGCTGAAGTGTCAGGCTGGGAAGAAAGTGGATTTGGACGTCGACTTTATCTACGAGAGCGGGGTTTCTTCTCCATTTGACAACTTGATCTGGTTGGCTTTGGCAGGAAACTATTTCTCAAGAACTCTGCAGGTGCACTCACTTAGAGGCAAAGAAATAAAGCAAAACATTTGGCGGGATAAAGTTATAAAAGCGAACGTTCCTGCGATTTGTGCATGGATTTAAAAAGCTGCAGACAAATCAACTTGCTGAGTGTCAGGCTGTGCAAGAAGTGGATTTCTAAAGGAACCGGACACACCAAGACGATTTTGGCCGACGCTCAAAATCAGAGCCGTGCCGACGCCTTTTCGGCCGAAAACCCACCGATTCCACATGTCGAATCGGTGGGCAGTCGGCCAAAAGCTGTCGGTCAAAAGAAATCACTCTGATTGGCTGTTCAGCTTAGCGAATCAGTGCATGGGAAGCGAAACGGAAGTGAGGGACCCAAACAAACGGCAAGAAGGCAAATGTGAGATTTCATTGAACTCCAGCTCTCGACACAGGTTTGGGAAAGCCCCATGAGCTTCTCGCTGTAGAGTGAAAATGGAACACACACGCAGTCTGTGTTCCGGTTGTTGCCTCTTTTGAATGACGAATACACACTACCGCCGCCTGCTGGTAAGGAGAGTTATTGCCACTCACGCATGCACGTGCTAATTGGCCGTCGGCTGAAGTCTTTGCGGTGTGTTCCAGTGCGACTGGCCAAGACGCAGGAGACGTGAGGCGACACAACAGTCGGGTCCGTCGGGACGTGTTCTTTGGTGTCAGTTTGGTGTGTCCGGGCCTTTACGTGTTATAATTGTGAATCAAAGCCATGGAGGTTATGGTTATGGTGCTGTTTGTTGGTTGGTTTGTCTCTTAGCAAGATTACAGAGAAACTACAAGCTTGATGTTCATGAAACTGGGTGACATGTTGGAGAATGGGCCCAAAAAAACCGTCTGAATCACAGTTTTCACATCAGACATCAAATCCTGAATACAAAATGTTGAATCCGGCCTGATGTTCATGAAACTTGTGCTAATCACACATTCAAAAATAATTCTTCCATCACACATTCACAAGAGAATAAAGGCCTTTACATTAGTCAAACAAACCCAGACAGAAGAGGCAACACCCAAATAAAATGATAAACGCAATGACATCATCTTTCTTTCTTTTTTATGTTATATAATTTAACTTTTAAAAAACCATGTCTCAACAGCTTTTTATGTCTCTTAAAAGCTGGCACTGTGGGTATTGTAGTCTTTTAAAATCCCTTGACTACAAAGGTCGCCACTAGGTGACATTTCATTGGACCTTTTCACAAAAACTGGCTAAAAAAAGGGTGATTTTACGTAAAGAAAAGAATAAAAGTAATAAAAAAAGGAGGTGGGTGGTAAAAAATGTTAAACTAAACCAAAATACAAGTACATAAAAAAAAAAAAATTAAAATCATATAAATGGGGATTATAATCAAACACTAACTTCTAAGAGATTTATAGTTAGAGATAGAAAAAAACAAAAATGATGTATTGTTAGATTAAAGCTGATTTAATTACAGTAATATATATATATATCCTGCTGAATATCTTTTGCTCCGCAGGTTTGAAAAGCTGGACATCACCCCTAAGAGCGCCCAGAAGCTGAAGCCGGTTCTGGAGAAGTGGCTGGCCGAGGCGGAGCACTGGAACCAGAAGGGACAGCAGAACCTCATGGAGTTCGTCGGCGGAGAACCGTCCAAAAAACGAAAGCGGCGCACGAGCTTCACGCCGCAGGCCATCGAAGTCCTGAACTCATACTTTGACAAGAACGCGCTGCCGACGGGACAAGAGATCACGGAAATGGCTCGAGAGCTGAACTACGATCGAGAGGTGGTGAGAGTTTGGTTCTGCAACAGGAGACAAACGCTGAAGAACACGAGCAAAATCAACGTCTTCCAGGTCCAGTAGCAACGTCTACTTCTGGAGATATTTCACACAGAAACACAGCGAAGGACTGTGAGGAGAATACAAGCCAAGTGGAAAAATATGAACTTTGGTAACACTTTATTTTAAGGTACACATATTCACCATCAAGTAGTTGTTCATCAACATGCATATTAGCAGCTCATTGGCTCTGTATTAGTCATTATAAAACAGGCCTTGTTCTACATGACCATATTCTACAAGTACTAGGCCATTAGTTAAGAGTTTGTCCTCAATAACCCTCTAATTAGTGCTTATTTATTGTAAGTAAGGACGTTGTTGTACATGAGTTTGGGTCTTAATATGCTCCGCTCAATATGGGCCTAATAACTCTCATAATAACACCTAACAAATATGGTGTATTCTTATGTAACAAGACATGAAACTAAAAGTGTTAATTGTGTCAAAGTAACTCAAAATGAGGTTTTTCTAACTCAGAATAAGTTCCCTATTTTAAAGTGAAGTCTTGTTCATAACCAATAAGCTAGTAGTTTGACTCTAATGTGTAAATGAACCACTAGATGACGGTGAATATGTGTACCTTAATCTAAAGTGTTACCTGAACTTTTTAAGATGAAGAGAAATGACTCATAAAAGAGTTCTAATAACAAGTTTCTATCGTATTTTAAGATATGTGTACACAACTCCTGTGAAGTCAAACTGCATGGTCCTTTAGAGTGATGATAATAACATTTCATATTTAATAATATTTGAACTTTTATACAAGTGGTTTTATAGGAAAATCCCTCTGAATCATCAAAGTGGCAGTGCATTGAGTCACATTGATTTTAGTCGCATAATTGTCACTTTACGCTGATATTTGAAGAACCACCATGGATGTTTTTAAAAATTCTCCTTTATTTTATATTTACGTGGTAGTTGTGCTACATTGGCAGCTTGTAAAACCTAAATAGGATGCTGTAGACTGAAAAACAACCCTTTATTAATCAGAATTCGTCGTCTAATTAACACCAAAAATGAATTTTCCATCCATGACTCTGCAGCCATGTTTGGGGACAATCACCATTTTTATATTTCTTATTGAAAATCACAAAAAATCTGCATTAATTTCCTCTCGTTCGGCTTTCATATTTTTATTGAGCAGCATAAAATAAATGTGCCACACCGTCGGGGGTCCAGAGGGAATGATTTTTGACAAAAACTTGACTATTGCCCATGAAGCCACAACTGTAAACTAATCAGTTTTTATAATGTTACTTTCATACTGTGTGTGTGTGTGTGTGTGTGTGTGTGTGTGTGTGTGTGTGTGTGTGTGTGTGTGTGT
>NW_011352244.1:0-5247 GCF_000735185.1 Notothenia coriiceps
ATATAGCTCAAATACTTCCAAATTTCGCTTCTGGCGTCTTTTTTGTCAACAAGCCGAGGCGCAGCGGCAGTTGTACTCCCACTTGCAGCCATGCTTCTCGTTTTCTCACATGCTCTGGCAGCTAGCGCGTGCACGAGAGAGGGGAGGCACATAGAGCTTGCTTGAGAGGGGAGGGACTGCAGGCACGGCTGCAGTGCAGGGAGTGGAAGCAGAGCGCTGAACACACACTAGTGATGGGAATTCCGGCTCTTTCGGCTCCCAAACGGCTCTTCAGTTTACCACATATTATACCTTTTTACAATTAAATCAAATGTAGCCCTGTTTTGACTAATGAATGATTTATGTGTACACATATATCACTTAAATTATTCAATACACCCTTTGTACTGAAGTATTCAAAAGTAAAAATTACATGTTTAATATAAATGATTTGCTGTGGCCAAATGTTTTCATTGCATTTACAGACCCTTGTAACTCTCTGATACCACCCAATGAATGCACTGACTTGCTTGTAGAACCACGCTACACAAAGCAGATAGCAACACCTATAAAAACTTAAGCATAGATATTTAAAAAAAGGGGCTACTGTATTGAAATTTAAAAATTATATTTAAAGAAAAGGCCCTGACAAAACAGCAGGGCTCTATTTCAGTAACTATTAACTATAGGAAAAAAGACCGCAACAGCTGACATCAAATATTTGCTGTGCCTAAGGATAATCATAAATAAATAACATAGTGAAAATAAATATATTGCAATGCTCAAAACAGCAGCATCCAACCGTCTCTAATCCTTGGATATTACATGTCACTGCATGCATGCACGGAGCAGCTGTAGCACAGAGATCATCATCATCATCATTCTGTCTTGTATTACTTAACAAAATAACAAAAAAGGCTTGTTCGCGGGCGTGAGCCGGCTCCCGTCGTTCACTTTAAAGAGCCGGCTCGTTCGCGACCGACACATCACTAACAGACACGGCTCTTATTAAAACGTCGCTTTCTCACCGGAGTACTTTTCCCCGTCATTCTTAAAGTACAGATACTAATGAAACGGAGGAACCGTAACGTTTTTAACGGCAGGGTATCGTGGTACCTTTCAAGTATCGGTACACTGTGCAACACTACTGCATGCACAGCGTTAGAAAATCGGCCCTTCAAAATAAAAGTTTTCCCCCAAAAACTCACACATCTGCGACCCACTCGAAATGGATCCGCGATCCATTTTTGGGCCATGACCCACCAGTTGAGAACCACTGTCTTAATGTATGCTATTAAACTTGCGAATACATAATATGATTTGCCTTATCTTGTCCTGGTGATATCTGGTTGATTAGGGCTGGGTAACGTTCACATTTGATACTGGTCTCCGGAATTTGGTACGTTACCTTACTCTCTCTGTATTATCAAAAAGTAATAGCCAGTTGTAAATAAAATAAAAAACACTTAATTTAAAAGTTATTAATAATTTAGTAATTTATTTCGAATGTTTTACACACCGCATGGAAATAATATAATATACCTCTGAGCCTGTCACTCTGTCAGACGGGCATTACATCGTCAGAGAATGAAGCCGTGTTCTGGAGAAAGCAGATATGAGAAGAGCCGCCCCGAACAGCTTTCCATTTTGCGGCTAGACTGCAGCTCATATTTTCTCATCCAGATGCGCTCTCAGGTACCAACATTTAGCACAGATTGATTCAACGCGACGTGGTACTTGGCAGTACCGACTGCATTTGGTGTTTACCGTTAAAAGTACTGTCTTTGGTACCAAAGCCTATGAGTGTTGCCGTAAAAAACCTATAAAATATTATACAAAATAAACACTGATTATTTGAGCTTTACCCAATTTTTGTTCCTCTCATTGCTTCTGTAGGTGCAGCCTCCTGACCAACCACCAGACTGGATTATCTTCACTGGCAGAGACGTGTGGTTTGAGTTGATACTCAATACTGCCACCTCTGGGTTTTATCCACATATAAAGGAATACAGATCGAGGAGGTCACTGATCAGCACTGGATCCTGTTGTTGATGTTGGAAAATTATACATTAAACCTAAAAAACCCCAATATACAAAAAGGATTCTCCCTCTTCCATACATAAAAGCCACAGCGTTTTTGTGTGATTGAGTTCATCATCAGGACGTTGCTCCGGTGAGAGTATCCTCCAGGGGATTGTTGTGCGAGGGTGTTATCAGCGCCTCAGTGCTCTCCGCTGGGAAAGGAAGCAAAGGGAAGGCCCTGCACGTCCCTGGAGAAGAAGGGAACAGAGCCCATAGCTGGAAGGCTGACTGTTAGATAACTAACAGGCACGGTCACACTCTAACACAGTGGAGCCAAGAGACCAGTGGGGGGTTTGCGTTTGCTGGCTGATACACTAGATAAAACCATTATCTATTTGCAAATAACTCCCAGTGCTCCAAATCCACACTGTATATTAAGTTCATTTCCATGGATACTGATGTATGTTCCTACAGATGTTTTCGAAAGACCACCAATGTCTTCTTATTGTCTTCCGATCCCATCCGCGGAGCTGCTGGCAGGTGAGGTGGTTTGAGTCAGCCACCGGCGGGGTTTAGGGATGCCCCGACACAGGAAAACCAGGCTACTCCACTGGCCCCTTTACAGACTGCTGGTTCTAATAAGAGTCCTAGACTGAAGGCAAATTATCTCCTCCCGAAACATTTTTTTTAACCAAACATTTTCTGGCTTTTAATTTAAGTGAAGGGGAATCTCCAGACATTTTGCTAGCACAGACTTCGCTACAAAATTGCCCTACACACTAACAACTTATTTAGTTTTGAGCTTTCCTCTACATTATTTCCTTGTTTCAGCCTAATTTGCTCCATCTTTTCTCCTACTCAGACATGCCTACCTCTGCCATCTCTTGCACCTCACCAGACTTCATTCACAGAACAATCACATGAAGCTGGAGGAGTTCACATCAGGTGCAAGTTCATTCGTTTAGCTGCAACGTTTCTCTGTCAAGTTTTTATTGGCACCAATTGAGTTTTAATATCTTGTTAACAAACCTCTTTTTTTATTGCACCATCGTCATGTTTTTAATCAAGCCTCTATTCACATTGCAAAACCTCAAGCAATGTCCTCTCTTAAAATGATACTACTCTATTGGAAACCGACACAGAGGAATGATCACATACAATTCGCTTGTGTTTGTAATTGAATGACATGTTTGGAAGAACAGAGCTGTGAGGACCCCTCCTCCTCTACAATTAGCGGCTTATTTTTTCGTCCTGCTTTTTCACCGGTTTCCTGGCTTTCAGGAAAACAAGCTTTTTTTTAATCTCACACACACAGTACATCACGATTGACCTAAGAACCTTTTCCTCGTTAAAGAGGACGCCCTCTTTAATTATCCCTCCTTTTCTGTTCTATTGTCCTATTACGTTTTTTTGTTTTTGCCAATCCATCATCTCTACCCCCTACAAATCTACTCGTTACAGAGACACTTATCTCTGAGTGAAACATTCTTAACCATAGCAGTTGCTGGAAAGATAAAACCTGCTACATAAAGGACGTGATGCCAGGTATCGGCAGTAAGAGTGGAGGGCGGGGTCCGTCCTCATCCCCCCTCCCTCACACCGTGATCCCGGCCAGCAGACCCCTGAGACCCTCCCGCTATGTCCCGGTGTCTGCAGCCACTTTCTTCCTGGTTGGCTCCACCACGCTCTTCTTCTGCTTCACGTAAGTGTCAACAGTGCATGGTCTCACACACAAGCCTGTTTAAAGGTGAAATGACTGTTTCATCAAATAATGCATGAGAAACCATAACATTCAGTAAGTAATGATAGAGAGCAGGGCCTCGTTGTTTGTACATGTCCCGGCAGCGTCTTATCGTTTTTTCAACCCAGTTGAGATATAACCAAACCCACTTGAGGAAAGCATCGATGCAGCGTCAGAGCGCCACACACAGCGTTTTCCTCCCACTAAATAGGAATTTGACAGCTACAGACGATTCATAGAGCATCATTTTCAAAGTCAATTGTTGAAAATAGCGCTTTTTGAATATGCATCGCTGAATAAATGTTAATTAATGTAAATTCAACATAGATTTAAGAATAATAAACGTTCAAACAAACTAGTCTTTGTGTTCTGATAAACAGCCTATATCGTTTTTATGTGTTTTATGTTATATTACTTCAGCATTGTTAACATAGGGACGTTCTCTTCGTACATCCATGAGAAAGTCGACAAAAGCTAAGTGAATGTGGAAGTGGGTATGGTTAAATCTCCACTGGGTTGGAAAAACAATAGACTCGTCCCTGCAGTGACCAGAGAGCAGCTGAGTCTCGTCCTCCTGCGCTGACCCCCCATGTGAACGATGAACATATGGCTCTGTCTCCTCTCAATATCCCTTAGTGAAGTGGTGGAAGAAGAACTCAGATTTTTTACTTAAGTAAAGGTAGCAATACTGCATTTAAAAGTTATTCGTTGCAAGTAAAAGTCCTACATTCAAAGTCTTAATTAAGTAGCATCAAAATATACTTTAAGTACCAAAAGTAAAAGTACTCCTTGCGTAATGGCCCATTTCAGAATCGAATATATACTGTATATATTGAGTTACTCGGCTATTATTATGATTTATTCATGTGTTTTTATCACGGCTGGTAAATATAGGGATAATATAAATAACATGCTATACTGCTACTGGATATCTTAACCTATAAATATGTCAAACTTGATTTATATTTTCTATTGGCAAGTAATCGTTATCTAAAAAGTAACCAAGTTCTAGTGGAGTATAAAGTGGCATACACCGGGAATACTGAAGTACTTTAAAATTGTACTTAAGTACTGTACTTTAGTTAATGTACTTTGTTACTATCCACCGGTGCCGAAGTGTGTGCGAGTGTAGACGCTCAAAGTCAGGTTGGCAGGCACCTACAAGTTTGGTGTTTTGATTGTCTGGCGGTGCAATTTTTTCCATTGACTTACATTGAGAAAGAGATGGCAATTTTATAATGCAGGTATTCCGTACAGCGAGTGAAAGAGGTTATGTGACTTAATTACAATATCCTCTTGAATTGTAATACCTTTTGCAACATTTGTGTCCGTTATCTTTTGTTATTGATCAAATCAATTTGTCTATGTTTTTTAAGGTATCTCTATTGTTATTGTATAAACAACATTTTCAAAAAGGTTTGACATACAGTGGGGCAAAAAAGTATTTATTAAGCCACCAATTGTGCAAGTTCTCCCACTTAAAAAGATGAGAGGCCTGATATTTT
>NW_011352245.1:0-5430 GCF_000735185.1 Notothenia coriiceps
TGTGTAATAAAAATGTATGCACGCACGAGGTTCGAGGCTCTTGACGGATTTGGTGGTTACAGATTACAGCTTTGCTGCCTGTGATCTCCGGCACGCAGCATCTGGTTTCCAACTTCAGAAATGTCTTACAGAGAGGAGGGGGCGGGTCTCAGGGGCCGTTGAGAGCAAAGAGGGGCTGAGCGGGTAACTGCGCTCTACAATGAAATATATATTTTATCCAATATTTTTTGGGAAAAATAATTGTGTTTACATTTTTTTTTACGAGATCTATTTGTGGCAGACTATATTTAATTGTGGCGGCCCGCCACAAATAAATCAATACATGGGAAACACTGAGAGTCTATGGCTGAGACCATACCAATCAGAGTAGGGACGGGTCTTCACAGAATAAGCTTTTTTTTTAAAACCGAGTGGATTTTGTCAGGCATTGAACCAACGATTGAACGATAAAAAGAACGGCTCTCACCATACGACTTGGTTCCCCTCGTTCGTACCAAAGAGCCGTTCAAAATAATCGGCTCATTCGCGACCGACACATCACTAGTCTTAAAGTGGACCTATCATGCTATATTTGAATAATATAGTGTAGGACCATACCTATATAAGGCATATTTATACTTTTTATTTTTCAAAATACCAAACAGATCATGCATTATAGCCATTCCTCATTTCGTTCAATTTAACACTGTCTTTTCATGGGCTGATTATGTGAGAACAGCACCATCTACAGGCCTGGCATATGTACTCCAGCGTCTCCAGCGCTTTCGAACGGCAATGTCCGTGGGTGTCTCCTCCCGATTGGTGGAGTTGGCCCAATAGCCGTAGCGCCACTTATGTGACGTCATAGAAGTGTTCAAATCTGGATCAGTCTGTATCAGATCCGTTGCAGCCCCTTTTTAAGAGATTTGGGTATGGAAGAAAATAGAGAGGGTTGTGTTTTCTGACACTTGGTGAGTTCCCTGGAACACCGGGGACACATATTCATGTATAAAAGACGTACAAAAGTGCATTTTGCATGATAGGTCACCTTTAAATAGGATAAGGATGTCATTCTTGATTGTGTGTTTGTCTGAAATGTTCCCTACAAAGAAAGGACAACTTACCGTAGAAAGAAAAGCCCCTCTTCAATTTCACCACCAGCTCTCCCTTTTGAGAGGATAGAGGAGCTTTGGCCCTCTTTCCTCCTTGGGAGAACAGGGTTAACAGCCTGTCCATCTTCTCTTCCAGCTTTTAAAGTCGTTTTTCAACATCTGGGCACTTGCAACAATGTGTGTGTGTGTTCCAAGTGAATCTGCGGCCCCCTGGTGGCCAGTACAGAAAATATGTGGCCCCCACCACCATCCAAGTTGCCCATCCCTGCTCTATAATAAAGGGTAGAAGATTTAAATTGGAAATGAAAACCCTTTGGTTCCAAATTCCAGTCAATATCATAACATTTTATGTTCTTTACAAAAACTATTAAACTACATCGTAGAAAGATGAAGTGTAGATTGTGGATAGTTAGATGGAACATTCAAAAGGACAAGATGATACAAGCCTTCTTTTCAGTGCTCTTGTTAGTGAATCTTATTATCTTCTTATTAATTCTTAGTTATTGCATCAACCTTTTTTTTAAAGAAACTATACATAGGCTACATGACGCATAGGGAATAGTTAATAACATGAAAAGACCAAATCACATGAAATCGAAAAAAGGCAAGACTGACTGAAGCATTGTTGATTTTGGTCTTCTCATGTGATTTGTTGACAAAAAGGAAAACTAACAATATATTTTCCATCTAGTCTCTGCATGTCCGGGTATCGATGTTTCTAAGTTAAAACATTCTATTGGTCGATTTTCCTTCAACATAGGCAGTTTAAGAAAATGTTTAAATGTTATCATATATTTACCATGCCTGAATATTTAAATATCAAGTATTCTGACATCCAGAATGCTGTCAGTCAGCGCTCACTGCACACTGCGCTGGTCACTGTGTTTTTGGTATTAGGTGGAACAGACAGTTCTACATCCTGGGTTTGCTGTCAGAATGTGAACAGTGTTTGTGAAAAGGCCTAACCCCCCATGGCAGTTTGGAAAAGGTAAAAGTCCTTTTTTTGGGGGTAAGAAGAATTTCGTTTTCTAATAGGCTCCACGTCGTGTAATATTGATTGATCTGCTGACCCAGTTTAAGAGTCCTGCATCCCAGTGGCAAACAGCGGAGTTAAGGCAGCATGAATGCCTCGGAGCGAGCCTCAGGCAGGTGGAGGGGGGAGGGGAGTACGGCCACCCGCCTGTCTGATCCAGGGCAAGATCTTGATGAGAAACATGGTTAATACTGGTACCAATACCTGCATCACAGAGACAGATTATGATTAAAAATGTCTCAGTATTCCTACCTGCAAACAGAATTAACAACATCAGAGTGCTTTGGTGACACTTCTAGTCTTCAAACACAGTATGAGCCTGGAGCCTAAGACCAAACAAAGTTTCAGCGTTTCAATGTCACAATGAAGAAAGTAATGCAAACTGGAAAGAATACTGACTGGCGAGGACATTTACAGCATCTCCATTTAATTCAAAATTCAAAGGGTTGAATGTCATTTAGATCTTTCATATCTCATTCTGAAGACTTCATGTTGGTTTAGGACTGGCCTGCAGCATTCAATAAGAGAGAACACTTTTAAAGATATAAGTCAGAAAAATAAAGAGTCTAAAATTAGTATTTGGTAAATTATAATGGTATCATGATCTATTCCAATGTATTCTTGGACAAATGTAGTTTTTGGCAAGAAACTTGAATAAATACAATTGTTTGCAGGAGATCATGTCAACGTAATATAAGATGAGAGTATATGATAGAAGTGAGTTATGATCTATTTAACTTCCTAACAGTAGCTTTAGGCAGCTTATAATGCACAATATAAACTGCTTATACCAAATATTATAATAATAATATATATTTATTTTTTAAATCAAAGCAAATATTTACTAACATAGCATAATACATGGAGTTCAAGGTTTACACTGAATTTGGCACAGTTAAAACTCTTTTTTGGACTGTCTGGAGCCTTGGATGATGGACATAATGAAGTCACCCAGTTTATGATTCCTAACAGCTGGCATGGGAATAGGTGACTAAAACGTACGGTTATGTTTTAGGGATGATCCCTGTCACAAAAACAAAAAGGCTTTCTAAAAGTTTGACAAGCTACCTGCCCATTCACCACCCTGACCTTCACACCCATTTTCCCAGCTTGCTACATTGAGACACAATTATGGCAAGCCGATTTAGCTTTTATTCATTTCTGGAGGATATCAACAAATCTATTCTTACTAGTAAGAATGCAAATTCTTGATATCAAATATTCAATTCTTACTAGTAATAATGTTTATTTCTGATATCAAAAATTGAATTTTAACTAGTTAGAATGCAAATTCTTGACATCAGAAATTAAATTCTAACTAGTTGTAATGTGTATTCTTGAAATCAGAAATGTGATTTTAACTAGTGAGATTTGCATCGTTTTTCTCATTCATTTCAATGGGAGCTGGAATTTGAACTAGTTCAAAATCCTTTTTTGATATCAGGAATTCAATTGTCACTAGTAATAATTCAATTTTTATTTATAACTAGTTACAATTGAATTCCTGATATCAAATTGTATTATTTCTGATATCAACAATTACTTTGGCTAGTTGAAACTGAATTCTTGATATCAAAAATTGGTATTTTTACTAGTTCAAATGTAATTGTAACTAGTAACAAATGAATTACTGATATCAGAAATTGGCATTTTTACTAGTTCAAATGTAATTGTAACTACTAACAAATTAATTACTGATATCAGAAATTGGCATTTGAACTAGATCGAACTCCCATTGAAATGAATGAGAAAAACGTTGCAAATCTCACTAGTTAAAATCACATTTCTGATATCAGAAATAAACATTACAACTACTTACAATTGAATTTCTGATATATTTTTGATATAATGTTGGCATTAAATAATTAGGTAACGAATGGTCCAACAACATTTATCATGTATAAAACACAGTAGCCTACGCTGCTCCGTTTGACTGTTTTATAGACAAAAGCTTTGCACAACCGATGCCTCACGAATGCGCAAAACATTGAATTAATTTATATCCCAGAGCTTTAGTATTTATTGGCCCATATAAGAGTGAGAATAATCATCAATTCCTACCACAATATGTGAGACCACAGTCAGAATAAGGACAAACCTTTGAGAAATGTGCTAATGAGGCCAGTAGAACTGCCACTGACTGAAGTTCCGGAAGTTGTCTTGGGTTGATCTCTTAAGGTGTTGTCACATCTTTAAAGTTTCCTGTCCAGGTCCAAATGAGTAGATGAGACATTTACGCACTGGTATAGTTGGGGTCAGACTCTTTTTGTGATCTCAAATAAATCTTTAAACTAAATCTGAAAAATAAAAGCACCAGCAGTTCATTCACCTGTGTCGATGAGATTCATTCTCAACAACACCGGAGAAATTTCAAGCAGCGGTCAGAATTACCCCTGATCTCAGAGCTGTGGCGCAGGTAGGCTAGGTGAGTAAAAAAAGTCGTTATATGTAACAAAATTACGTAATAATGATACATAAAAAGGTAACTATTCTAATACAATTGAACTTAAAAAAGTAATCAGATTCAGTGTTTCCCACATTTTGATTCTATTTGTGTGGGGGCACCCCCCCCGGCAAGAAAAGCCAAAGGCCCCTTAACTCTGTCTTAATAGCCTTCCTGGCTTGCAGCTACCTGAGGCCTGTACTACGAAGCAGGAATTTTGTTTAGCAAGATAACTTCTTGGATTTCCGGTACTACGAAGCTGGTTCACTTTTTAGCGGGCTAGATCTCCATGGTGACTTATCCTGGAACCTAGTCTGTACTCCGAAGCAGGATAGGTTGCAGGATAAGAGATCAACACAGTGAAAGCACCACGCCTGCTGACCAATCAGAGCTCAGTGTGCGGAGGAAATACAGTTTAAACTGCCGTTGCAGGAAAGACGGATGGCCCAAATCACCGACTGTGTGAACGTGAAAATGAATAGAATATCACCTCCCATCTTCAGAGCAATCGGACTATTATAACTATTATTATACTATTTAGACCCTCCAGAAAAACGCAAAAATCCTTGATTATGCGGCCTAAATTCCTTGATTATGCGGGCTAAAATCCTTGATTATGCGATTAAACATGCAGGGTTTTTATGTGATTTTGGGCAGTGAAATTGCGGGAAGTTGCGAAATATGCGGAAAGTTGCGAAATATGCAAAATATGCGGGAAAAAATAATAACAGTTTTTTAAAATATTGGGCTGTCTTATTTATTCTCTCTCACACACAACCTGCCACTAACGTTAAACCCCTTTACTATTCAATTAAACACATTCAATGTGTATTTATTGTAAAAGCAATTGGGCTATTTTAATC
>NW_011352246.1:0-6585 GCF_000735185.1 Notothenia coriiceps
ACTTCTCTCCACAAATCAAACATACCGGTAAACCAGTATCCTTTGCTGTGAAAGCATATAACTCTGTCCACGCAGAATTAAATCCTGTGTTCCTCCGATACTTTTATTTTCTTTGATTTATCCATAGGTCGCTCATCGAGCCGGGGGTCAGGTTATTCCCCTGCAAGAAAAGGCGCTGGCGCGGGACCGTAGCAGGATGTGACGCATATTTTAGTTGACCTAATTAAAACCGTTTTTTAAAAAAAGGTTATGTGTCACAGTATCACCTCAAAATACAAGATACGAAAAAATGTCAACCGTGCAACAAAATATAAATAGTCCTACAAATATTTTTATTATATTTCCTGCCAGAGCAGAGGACTTAAAGAGCCGCGGGTTGCCGACCCCTGGCCTATGAAGAAACAGCCCTGATTCTAACAGTATATTTACTCCATGGAACTGTTTCTTACTCTATTTAGAAGTACAGTTAACATACATAGAAGACAAACTCAATGTTGATCTTATTTGTAAGAAGGCTAGACAGAATATTTTTATTAGAAGACTGAAGAGGTTTGGGGCTAGACTTGATGTTTTAGAAAAAGTTTATATAAGCTTCATAGTGAGCATCCTTGTTTTTAATAACTGTGTCTGGAATGGACACATCAGTAAATAGAGCTGAAGATTGTTAAGACAGCAGGAAAGATAGCAGGCTGCAGACAAAAGCCATTAGCTTGACCTTTACAGCTGTACACAGGAAACCCCTGTCAATCATTAAAGACAGCAGAAATGCCAGGAGAGAGGATGCTAAGGAGCTGGCACAGACAAAAGTACCAAGGGTTCTTGTATCCCAAATGGGGGCAAGATAACTACAGAAAAAGTAAATGAGCACAAAAGATAATATAGAGAAAATGTTAGGAATGTAGGCTGCACACAATGGTTATCAATTGATTAGTTGATTGATTGCTTTGTTTTTGAGTGTACTGCCCTATATGGCCAAGCCATTGTTGGCTTATAAGAAACAGGAAACAAAATAAAAAACAAGGGGACCATGACGTATAAACATCTTCTTCTATGAGATTCAAGGTAAGATTGAATACGAGAAAATGTCAGGGCATCAATTTTCATGAAGTCTAATCCTGATGGATAGCCCTACACTGTCCAAAGATCTCCTTACTTTAATGAGTATAAGGGTATAACTGGAATGATTTTTATGTAATCTTTTTTTTGCTTGTTTACAAACTTTGTAAAAGTCATGGAATATAACATTTCTGTCTCGTGTGAGCAATAAAGTGTATTCTATTCTCCCCTCCCACAGCGGGACGTACGATCACAAATCAAGTGACATGCAACAATGCACCTCAGTTGAAGAGTTGACTAAAGGGATCCAAGAATCTGTCTAACTAAACTACAGAGTTCTTTGGCTCCTAAAAGAGATTTTTTTTCTGGAGAGACAACAGTCTTTGCAGCACTTCACAAATCTGGACTGTGTGGGAGAGTTGCCAGATGGCAGCAGACAGCAAGCCTGGAGTTGCAAAAAGGCGGTGAAAGACTTCGAAGTGCATGATGCAAAATGATTAAATGATCACTGAAGACTTCAATCACAATGCAAACTGGTATATTTTTGTGTAAAACAAGAATCAGCATCCCTCCTAAGGTGAAGTGTTGAAGCAGCATGCAGACTAATCAATAAAAACAATATTAATATAGAAATCAAACGTGAAATATATGTAAGTTTGGTGGCTATTTACCCATTCTGCAAGCATTGTTATCATTCAATTGGAGTCTGGACACCTGATGAATGTAAGTCCAATATTAACTCTCCTTTTTAGAAATATCTGTCTCTTAGCTGCTAAATTCTCTACTTCTCCATCAATATAACCTGCCCAAACCAGCACAGTAATAAGAAGCTGAATAGTGGGAAACATCATCATCCTATTAAGACGGAGCAGAAGCATAAGCAGAGGACAACACACCAGAACATTAAGGGAGGATCAGATTGTGAGGATTAAACAGATAAGAGGCAGGCAGGAACACCTGCAGCTCCTCCTGCTGCCTAGAGCTCCGTCACACACACATCCATCAGCTAAATACTGATTCAAACATCTACCTGCAAACATGAACAGGAAGGAACAAGGGGCCCTCTTATGCTTTTTGAGGTTTCTCTCCCACACACACTGTCCCCCCCCCTGCCTGAAACTCCTCCCGACTCCTGTGTTTACTTCCTCTACATAGTGACATCACTATGTAACACTTGTGCTTCTATTGGCCAGTGCTCCAACACAGTGTACGTGATAGTCTAAGGGGCAGGACATCTCTAAGCGGTTGACTAATCACAACAGAGCCTACCAGCTAACCAATCAGAGCAGACTGGGCTCTGGTTTCAGACAGAGGGTCAGAAGAGGTGCTGCAGCACAGGCAGTATGAGAAAAATAAAGAGCTTTTTGAACATTAAAGCATGGAGACATGTCCCAGTAGAGACACTACACACTGATATGAACCAGAAAATGAGCGGAATATGTCCTCTACTAAAAAGTAATCGAGAAGAAGACATAACACAGAAAAAGTCTTCAAATATGTGATTGCCATTATTTCTGGTGAGTGCACATCAGCTTGGTTCTATTTGAGATAAAGCTGTCGCAATACAAGCACTTTTTTTTTTATCAAAGAGTTTAAAATCCCAAAAGGCTGAATTTAAGTGGTTACTATTCAGTTATTAAAGTCAAGGCAACAAATCGGGCTGCAAAAGTTGTTTTGAGACACTTCAAGTTAAACCAACTTTTCCAACACAACCCTGTGGACATTCAGACACTGTGCAAGGTACATCGTTTTAAGAATCACGAAAGTAATACAATTATTCCTTTTGGTACTTAGGGGACCACATTTCAATGGCAAATACATCCAATTGTTTAGAAAACGCACAAAAAATGCTACTGTCTTTCATGGCAATAGCCACACACACTATCCTGGCTGAAAACATGTGTGTGGGGGGGGACAATGTTCACACAGCTTTGTTCATCTAAAAGGTCTTAAGTATGTATTTATATTTATTGAGGGATTTATATTCCTTTGCAGTGTGAATGTAATAATTCCACAATTCTGATCCTCCATCTGATAGAAAATTGACAAAAGATAGCCAGTTCAGGAAATGGAAATGCGTATGATATTGTCAGATTGTGAATGTAATCAGAAGGTGCAAAAGCACAAACACAGAAACTGTCAGTCATGTGACAGTTTTTATAAACGGTTAGCATCTTTGACATCATGCTGTTTATGCAGCGTGTTGCTACATCTCACACTTTAAACCCAGCTCTGTTTCATGCGTTGAGTCATTTAAAATGTATGTGGTATCCTTTAAGGTGCAAACCAGGTCGTTTATACAGAGGTGTTTTAAACGCAAAAGATTTGTTGAAGTAAATGCATGTGATCAGGATGTAGTAAGCCTGAGACTTTCTCATCTTCTAGCATATTCTGCACAAACTGTGTGTGTTATTTACGGATGATTTGACATAGTTTTCCTGTTCTTAACTGAGCGCTCAACACTTTCATTTATCCTGAATGATCCCTGTGTTTCGATTCTTTGTTCAATGTGGAGGAATGCAAGAAATACAAAAGTGTTCTACAAAAATGTAAAGTAATACGTGGTAAGTCGTATGGAAACCGATGGACTGTCCACTCCAAGTAGGGAATGAGTCCTTACCCCAAGTGAAGGAGTTCAAGTATCTCGGGGTCTTGTTCTCGAGTGAGGGAACAATGTAGCGTGAGATGGGCCGGAGAATCGGAGCAGCGGGAGCGGTACTGCAGTCGCTTCACCTCACCGTTGTGACGAAAAGAGAGCTGAGCCAGAAGGCAAAGCTCTCTGTCTACCCTCACCTATGGTCATGAAGGATGGGTAATGACCAAAAGAACGTGATCGCGGATACAAGCGGCCGAGATGGGTTTTCTACGCAGGGTGGCTGGTGTCTCCCTTAGGGATAAGGTGAGAAGTTCAGTCATCCGGGAGGGACTCGGAGTTGAACCGCTTCTCCTTCGCGTTGAAAGGAGCCAGTTGAGGTGGTTCGGGCACCTAGTTAGGATGCCACCTGGGTGCCTCCCTAGGGAGGTGTTCCAGGCACGTCCAGCTGGGAAGAGACCAAGGGGTAGACCTAGGACCAGGTGGAGGGATTATATCTCTTAGCTGGCCTGGGAGCGCCTTGGGATCCCCCAGTCAGAGCATGTTGATGTGGCCAGGGAAAAGAAAGTTTGGGGCTCTCTGCTGGAACTGATACCTCCGCGACCCGACCACGGATAAGCGGGAGAAGATGGATGGATGGACGTGGTAAGTCTTTAAAATATAAATGGTCATTTTGTGCTTATAATTGTTCCTTTAACTAACACCTACATTAGTGTGTTATGAACTCTATACTCACAAAGAAGTGTTCCTATTGCCTCAATAATACTGCAGAGATTATGACCATCGATTGCAAAAGCCATCTGATGTTCATCTGGAAGAACATTCTGGGACGTGAAAGATATTCATAAAATTATATTACAACTAACGGCTATGAAATCCTGTCTGAAGCTGAAAGAGACAGCGAGGACTTTTTACCAAGCGGGCGTACAGAAGCAGATGTTGTGGTTCATAGGTACAGATCTTCGATATAAATAGTGCCGGGCCACAGCTTGAGAGTTGTTTATGTGTTGTCTTTGTTTGTTTTCTCCTCTGCAATATTCAAATGAGTGCAACATAAGCTCAATATTGTGTAAAAATAGAAGCACGTGTTCACCAGCTGGCCTTGGATCAGGACCTAACAGAGACTCTGTTTTCCTCACTGTTCCCTCAGTGTCTAAATAAAGAATAACACTACTGCAGGTGAGAGGCCAGAATTAAAAACATCTCTATAATCAAAGCTTCAAAACATCTTGCAATGTTATAACTATAACTAACTATTCTGTCGTAACGTTTTTAGAGTTATCAATGGATCAATCTTACTTAAAACAGCCCTTCAAAAAAGCAGCTATAAGGACAGGAAATGTATAAAGTGAAATGAAATGGCTTGTATTACACATTATACTCATACATTTACAAAATGACCACAATTTGACTCAAAAATAATGTTTGACCTCTAAATATGAGTTTGTCCTTGAACCAGGCCATGTCACAGGGAACTTCTACTTCTGTCAAACTGATTTCAGGGCAGTGTGTGCTGCCCCCAAGTGGAGAAACTGGAAAACCAAAGAGTGACAGTGATAAAGAATTATATTATTTTATTCTTTAATTTTCTTAAATGTAATTGTATCTGTTGTTGGTCATTTTTTCTTTCAATTCCTATGTTTCTATAATATCTCATTATTTATTGTACGTTTTGATTGCACTCTCTTACTTGTTATGTTTAAAACTATTTTTTAATTCATCTTCTATTTTATTTTAAAACTGACATGAAACTCAATTTCTCGTAGGATAAATAGAGTATATATGACTCTGTAAGAAGTAGCTCACACTACAGCCTGTTGTTTCTCTCTGCTGCTGCTGAACCTGTTGTTACTCACAGGCCCGGTTCTATGGGGGTGCATAAGGGTGCACCCTCAGTTGAGTCGTTATGCACCCTCATTTGAAAAATGAAAAAAAAAAAAGTGAAAGATATTACATATATAATAACAATAATAATAATAATTATAGTAGTAATACTAATATTAAGAAGAAGAATAGTTGAAATAAAATGCATTGTAATTGTGGTTGAATAAACGGTAAGTAACGTTATTGTGTCAGGTGTGCGTGACCTGTGCCGCTGCGTGTTCGTCATCTGCAAGGTGCTTACACAGCAGTCAATGATGGACATCAGAAAATGGTTAAACAACCAGCCCTCATCGCCAGCAGTAACACTGCATCTACTGCAGGTAATAACAGTTCAGATCATGGGGACATTACGTTACCCGCGACCACTGTCGTGGAACACTAACGCCCGACTCGCCATGTTTGCCCGCCTCGCCCACGGAGGCGGAGCAGCCGCAGCCGTCTTCGTTGCCCCAAACACCGCCACCCGTCGGCGGCCCGCAAGTGCCAGAGGACCTCGGCAAAACAGAGCCTGCCCAGGTATATTTCAAAAAGTACCCAACTCGCCTGTACAGTGGGGTAAGGCGCTCATTTTGCAGCTCATGGTTTCAAAACAGAGATTGGCTGGAATATTCATGTACAAAAGATGCCATCTTCTGCTATGCATGTAGACATTTCGGTCTAAAAAGGGGAGTGATTTGTAAAATATCCATAAAGAAAAAAAAAATCTGTTTACAGTTCTGTTTCATATGTTGAGATGTATCCATTCGGGCTGCTCAATTAATCGTATTTTGATTGGATTTTAATCGTATTTTAATCGCGATTACAATTATGGCTTGCAACGATTACGAAATCAATGTAATCTAAATAAGACGATTCTTTTTTTATTATTATTATTAATTTTCTTTGATGTTTTCAAAGTCAATGAATAATCACATTCAATAATCGCAATTATAATTATTGACCCAAATAATCGAGATTATGATTTTTGCCATAATCGGGCAGCCCTAGTATCCATACTGTAGATCTCTTCATTTTTGCTCTCAAAGTGCACCAGATTGATGCTTTTAACTTCA
>NW_011352247.1:0-5595 GCF_000735185.1 Notothenia coriiceps
AGACATGTACCTTTGAAAGCGCTTCAAATAAAGAACCAACGAAAAGTCAAACGCTGCTTGCTTTCACCACTTTATAAACGTTTTAAGTATTGCACATCTTAAAACATGACTCTTATAAATCACTTTTAAATCCAGCGATGCACTACAGTGTCAGCTTTTCTAAAATAGAAACTTCAATGTTCACATCTTTCTAAATGATTCTACTTTTCAATGACCTACAAATAATCCTAATAATAGTCCCATTTTCAATCTTCCAACTGTTCATATTTTTTGGTCAATCAACAAACCTGTTACAAATGTGTTGTTCAACAAATTTGAGCCTTTGCCACATTTATTTGATCACCATGGAAACCTTTGATCTCCGGACACGTCGTTAGCTCAAATATAAACACCTGTGTCATGGAACACGATGATGTCATAACTCCAACTGACATGCTCAGAGCAGCAGACTTCAGATAATGGTTAGTGGTCCTGCCCTAAACAGCTCTACGTCAATTATGGGGTGTCTTCATATGCCGTTTCCATGGAAACGCATCCCTCGCCATAAAACACGATGTCACTGTAACTCCAATAGACACGGTCCAATCGTCCCCCAAACTTCGCTTGTATATCACCGGTCCATGCCTCAACAGCTTTACGCCAAATCTGAGATCTCACCATAGGCTTTTGCCATAAAACACGATGTCGCTGTATCTCCAATGGACATGATCCGGTCGTCCCACAATGTTCACCTGTATATCACCTCTCCATGCCTCAACGTCAAATCTGACATCTCACCATATGCCGTTTCCATGGAAACGCATCCCTCGCCATAAAACACGATGTCGTTATGCCTGTGAAAAAGGTAAAAACAGCACCACACTTCCGATAATGGTTAACGGTCCAGCCCTCAACAGCTCTACGTCAATTATGGGGTTTCATCATATGCCGTTTCCATGGAAACGCATCCCTCGCCATAAAAGACGATGTCGCTATAGCTCCTATGAAAATGTTCAAAAGGTGCTCAAACTTCACACGTGTGCTAACAGTCCAGCCGTGAAGACATCTACGGGACAGTTTTGAGATTTCTTCAAATGACGTTGCCATGGCAACACAATGCTCGCCATGAAACACGGTTTTCTCATAACTTCAGTGAAAATGCTCCAAACGGCCCAAAACTTCACAGGTTTGGTAACGATGCAGCCATCAACGCATCTAAGCGTATTATGGGATGTCATCAAATGCCGTTGGCATGGCGACACATCATTCACCATCAAGTTAGTTCAAAAGTTTGCAGTTCAAATATTCCGCTGCTTTTCCAAGCCTTTTTACTTTCTTTTCTTCTCTCATCACACATTCAAGCCGCCAGTTTTCATGTATCATTTCAATCTAAATTCTTCACTTTCTTCTTAAACATTACATTTCAGCATAGCAGTTTAGCGTCAGATTTTCAGCATAAAGCAATCCCACTAGCAATTTCTTCAGGAATTGCATTCTCTAGTTTGTATTAATCTACCAATTATTTCTAAGATAAATCATAAGGTTTAAAACATGGCCGAAAGAAGAGAAACATATTTACTTAATTGTCCCAAAGTCCAAGCAGTTGTCTTTAAATATGTTTTTATGTCACTATCAAACCTCCAACTCTCCAAAACTGCGTCAACATTTTAATACAAAGATAAATGTATTTTTGTTTTACATGTTTTTATTAACACCAAAACTAAATCTTTATGTTTTGTACCTTTACCTGCAGATTTTGTAAATTTTGAAATGTAATTGAAAGGGGCCATATTCTTCTGATTTTCAGGTTCATATCAGTATTAGTGTTTCTACAGTGACATGTCTCCATGCTTTAATGTTCAAAAAGCTCTTTATTTTTCTCAAACTGCCCGTGCTGCAGCACCTCTTTTCAAAATAATATGTCCTCTTTAATGAAAGGCAGGTTTTCCTATAATAAAAGCTCTGAGCAGAGGACACGTGTGTTCTCTTTCACTGCATTTGATATTGGGGTAAGATCACACTAGTTTACATGTAACTATTGATTGTAGCAGAGTAAAAATAATCCTCCTAACCCTGGTTATTTCCTAATCTCACGGTACCATCAAGGCGTCTTCCTCTCATGTCAAACGCATTTTGCCTCCATGTGTGACGGCTGGAGAGGAGCTCAGAGGAGGTGGAAGATAACATGACCCCATTTCAGCATCAGCAATAACAAAATGTCTTCAATTTGTAAGGTTTCGCCCTCACCTCTCCACCGTGGTGAGGAACACACACACTTCTTGTCACACGCTGCAGATTGTAGCCTTAGTGGGACAATGGGCTCTTTTGTGGGAGCTGGCAGAGAGAGGCAGGCCGCTAGGCGTGTTGGATGCGTGTGAGAGTGTTTGTGTGTGTGTGTGTGTGTGTGTGTGTGTGTGTGTGTGTGTGTGTGTGTGTGTGTGTGTGTGTGTGTGGACATGGAGGATAATAGCGCTACATGCCCAGAGCTGCCATCATTTCTCTGGGAGTGTGAACAAGAGGGAAAGGCAGCGACACATACACACACAGCATCGCTATCACACTGAGCCATATGCTGACCCCAGCCTCAGTGCAGCTATCTCTGCCAATCAACTACTAGAGTCGATGTCCACACACACACACACACACACACACACACACACACACACACACACACACACACACACACACACACACACACACAGTGTGCATGAATTTCTAAATCTTTACCAGTCCATATACACTTCACGGTGTGTGTGTGTGTTGCATGTGTATATATTTTGTGTGTGTGTGTGTGTGTGTGTGTGTGTGTGTGTGTGTGTGTGTGTGTGTGTGTGTGTGTGTGTGTGTGTGTGTGGACATCGACTCTAGTAGTTGATTGGCNGGGGGGGGGGGAGATGGGAAGAAGGCTGGCAGGGCTCAGCGTGTCAGCGGTTAACTGGCATTTTACTCTTCTTTCTTTTTCTGTCTATCTACGTCTGTCTTCCTCTCCCTCTCTGTCTCCTGGCCCTCAGGGCAGTCCATCTGCCTCCTCTCTCCCTCTGATCTTTCATTCACCATGACTAGAGCCATCCAGCAACTTACACACACACACACACACACACACACACACACACACACACACACACACACACACACACACACACACACACACACACACACACACGCGCGCGTGCGAACATAGTGCCAGGCTACTGGGGCAGCTGTGTGTAAGCACAGCTCTATCTCACATATCAGCTCATTGCAGCAAGAAAAACAATCCAAGACTCCCTCACACACACACACACACACACACACACACACACACACACACACACACACACACACACACACACACACACACACACACACACACACACACACACACACACACACGCGCGCGCGCAGTCAGCCCCAATCCATATAAGCCCCGCTATATACACACAGGTTTGTAAAACTGCCCTACCCTCTGCTGTCTCCTATAGAGTGGTACAGGAATGAATCCCAAAAACGCGGATATTAGTGAGCATTTGACCAGATCCGGGTTTCCGCGTCTTTATCATGTTATAGGTTGAAGGCCTGTAATAAGCTGATCCGCCATTAGCTTAGCGGTGGTGACGTGAAGTTATGTTACTTTGATGTAGTTCTTTTACAGCCTAACGTTAGCTTCTTTATTCAATCAATTGCAATTACGTTACACAAATCATAAACAAATGTGTAACTATCATAAACCGTTGTTTGCCATGATCACACTATCCAATAATAACTTCCTGGTTGGCCTACAAAAATACTTTATTACTGCAGCAGTCTATTAGGGTTGGGTGGAGAAGATCTAATCGTGTAATAATGGAGATTCTTATCCCATTAGCAGCGATCCACAACTTCCAAAAATCGATCTTTGAATTATTAAATGAGTTATTTTTTCTACAAAAGAAGCCAGATATCGCTTCTGATGGACAGTAAGCCTACACTCCAGTTCAAGCTTTTTTTTTGCAATAGCGATGAGAATGGTGCAGTATCATTTTGGTGAGTGCAGAGAGCGATTGGTTCCTCCTGCAGCCCACCACAGTGGGATCAGCCCCTCTCTGTAGATCAGAGCAGATGAAAGTATGGAGTGATATATTGGTTTCACCACTCCTTACGTGAGTAGCTCCCTCTGTACGGGTCCTATCAGGAAAATGATAAGTTCCATCTTAACACCTAAAAAAGAGTTACATGGAGTGGACCCTAAGGGAGAATTTTAAGAGAAATGTCAAGCCTAAAAGTGTCCAGTAAGACAAGAAAACTTATGCACTCAACATAAAAAAAAATGTAAGACATAGTTTTCATTAACATGTTACTGACACACATTTGTGCATTTATCAGCAGCTGAAAATAAGGCACTGTTTATTTCTGACTACATTTGTGAGTCATTTTTTTTAAGGCTTATTTTCTAATTAGAAGGTTGACAGAAAGGACATCAGGAAGTATAGCGAGATGATATGCATTTATGATGATATGCATTTCAAAGCATAGTCAATAACATAACAGGCTAATTATAGGAAGTACATGCTGATTGGTCGGATTCAGTAGGGGTGTGAATCATTGGGTAGCTAATGATATGATACAGAATGGAATCTTGATACAGTACTTAATGGAGTTTTAATGCGTGTGTATGTTTTATCAACTGATTGCAATCATTTAAACTCACAAAGACAAAAAACCTGAGAAAATTCAATAATAGCACTTTTTAATTTAAACATGTAAAACTGGTACTTTGTATTTTTCAACTAATCGCACGATGATGCCTGACTAATTAAGTAGCAATATCCAGGCTCTTGAGTAGGAAAACGATAGAAGATAAGATACAATTTTCAATTTTTACAATAATACAATGAGTCAAGTATTTATGGGGTGTAAAGGACGACGACAACATTGACTGAAGTGGGTAATTTCTTTATCCATATGAACATATTTCTACTTAAGATCTACTTTTTCCCCGAGTTAAAGTGCAATCAAAGTTTGTGACCACAGAGACGTGTGTGTGTGTGTGTGTGTGTGTGTGTGTGTGTGTGTGTGTGTGTGTGTGTGTGTGTGTGTGTGTGTGTGTGTGTGTGTGTGTGTGTGTGTGTGTGTGTGTGTGTGTGTGTGTGTGTGTGTGTGTGTGTGTGTAGTGTGTGTGTGTGTAGTGTGTGTGTAGTGGTAGTAGTAGTAGTAGTAGTAGTGGTTAGTTAGTTACGTGGTGTAACGACGTACGTAGTAGGTACGTAGGGTAGGTGGTGTTGTGGTGGTTAGAGGTAGTAAGTGTGGTGTGTGTGTGTGTGGTGAGTGTAGTAGTAGTGTGTGTGTGTGTGTGTGTGTGTGTGTGTGTGTGTGTGTGTGTGTGTGTGTGTGTGTGTGTGTGTGTGTGTGTGTGTGTGTGTGTGTGTGTGTGTGTGTGTGTGTGTGTGTGTGTGTGTGTGTGTGTGTGTGTGTGTGATGCATGGTAGTTTAGTGTACGAATGTGTGTGAAAGAGAGCAAGCTGTGGCCGTCCTCCATCTGCTCCTGGGTGATTGTGGTGCCGGGGAACAATGTTGGAGAGATGCTAAGCTGACACACACACACACACACACACACAAACACTCTCACACGCATCCAACACGCCTAGCGGCCTGCCTCTC
>NW_011352248.1:0-5109 GCF_000735185.1 Notothenia coriiceps
ACTCATCCTGACCACACACAAACACTCACAGCCGAAGTAAAAACAATAAGTGTGGCTTGATATTGAGTAAGAAAAAGGTTTTTAACGCTGTGAGAATGGGTCTGCGGAGAGCCATCCCATCTCGTCTATTACCAGCGTTCAGGGAGCTCTATGCAAGTCAATGGGAGTCCCTGTTAGTTAGCCAAGGGATCCTGGTGTGTGAGGGGCTCCGCGGATTGGTCCATTTGGGCCAATCCGGTCATTTGTTGTTGATTTGGGTGTTCACACGTCACAGAACCCAGGAAGCAAACAATGGAAAAAGAGAAATCTCCAACGAGGCGTTCTGGGGCAGCATAGACAGGTCTTCTCTGTGTTAGAGTTTTACTCCCTACAGGGTGTACTTTGAGGGTTTGTGACTCTGTAGACCGTTTACATGCAGAAAAACCTTCATAACACACAATGGGACGGGTAATAACCAGAAAAGCATGACATGGGCCCTTTAAAAGAGTGTGGCACTCTAACCCACTCAACCCTCTTACTCATATTATCAGAATAAAGCATATTAATTTCAAAGTTATCTTTCTTTCATTAAATATCCAAGTTTGCCTTGAAAGTAGCATTACATCTACATCTAGCAGTAATTCAGAGGTTAAAGCTCAAATTAGCATTGATTTTCAACTCTGTTACTATAATTAGAGTAACAGGGTTAATTCTTCATTGGAAAATATACATTTGATGCCTTAGCCGGGCAAATCACTTTTTTTGATGGTTTATTATCTGTTTTTCCTAAATACATAAAAATGAATTATAAAATAAAAGGTTCATTTTTCAAAAGTGTTGGTGTCTAAATTGTCCTCCAATTCTGGAATGACCCTTAAATGTATATATTGCACAGTGTTATATTACATTATTAGTATGTTTAAGATTCATATGTTCTGTAGCTTTGTCGCCGTCATGTGAGAACCACGTATCGCTATATTTGAAGAGTTTCTCAGAAAGACAGTCCATTTTCCAGCTGATCCGATAACATACTTCATCGTATCTTCCATTGTCTCCCCCTCTTCCTTAAGTCCCTGGAGGATAGTGGATGACTGTGGGGGGGCTTTCACTATGGGCACTATTGGAGGAGGGGTGTTCCAGGCCATCAAGGGCTTTCGTAATGCCCCCGCTGTGAGTACACCACAACATAACAATTATGATGAGCCTCATTGTGTTGTTTTAAAGGCGGCATTAAACATAGCTTTAATGTTTCAGGGTGTCGGACACAGACTGAGAGGAAGTGCAAACGCAGTGAGAGTCAGAGCTCCGCAGATTGGAGGTGAGGAAGTCTTTTTTTATGAATATTTTCTATAACTGTAGCTCTTGGAGTTTTGATAAACTTGAAGCAAACATCTTAGCGTTAAAGAGTTTCTTACCTTTAATATAAGTTTAGGTCTATTGTCTTGTTTATTCAATATTTTATGAAATCCTGGTACGGACTATTTTTTCTCTTTTTTGAAATTGAACAGCCCCTGATTTAAATAACTGTAATACACTAGACTTAATACGCTATGTCAGGTTGACGTTCCTGTGTGTCAAAAATACTGTACATCATCTCCGTTTTAAACATATTTGAGCAAAATAACAAAGACCTTTAACCTTCTAGAAAATGATGAAACAAAACCAGACTAAAAGATTATTTAGGTTAAAAAAAATATCCCTCAACACAGTAAAAACTTAATGTAGAAATCATTAACAAACGTAACAGGCAGGGTCGAAAACTTTAAACCAGACAAAAACACAAAAAGCTCACATTACTATAATAGAAGTTAAATTACAGGTGCGTGCGTGTGTATTAAATGAAGACCTGTAAAAAGAGTTTGTTATATTTGGATGCTACAGACCAGGATTGATATCATTGTGTCCTCAAACTAAAAACATACATTGAACCAGGTGTTTTTTGGTTTGTTTTTCAGGTAGCTTTGCTATATGGGGCGGTCTCTTCTCCACCATCGACTGTGGTTTGGTTCGTCTGAGAGGGAAAGAGGATCCGTGGAACTCTATAACCAGCGGCGCGCTGACCGGAGCCATCCTGGCCGCTCGCAGTAAGAGGGAGTTCAGAGAAAGCTAAATGATCTGACCACATCAACACGTTAAAGGTCCCATGTCATGGCCATTTCTACTGATCATAATTCCATTGTTGGAGCTCCTGCCCCCCCTCCCTGTGAGCCCACTGTGCTCTGATTGGTCAGCTCGCCCACTCTGTTCTGATGAGTCCACCACCGTTACAGCGGAACATCAGTGATTATGTGTTACCATGGCGTTTGTTAGCAACCAGAAAATGACACAAGTAATGGGTCTGGGTGCCGTGTTGGCGGGACGTTGTGGGGCTCGCTGCTCCGCCCTTTGAGGCTCGAGGAGCGGACAGTGTGAGCTGGGTTACTGGTGTCGTTTCCTGGTTGCTGCGTGGGGTCTGCGGGACGGCGAGACACGGCGAAACTCAGCGGAGCCGTGGCTGAGAAAAGATAAGGCTGAGTGAGTGTGTGCGGAGCTCCACGGATTGGTCCATTTGGTCGGCGTTACGTCACTATGACCAGAAACAAATGTGAAAGAGAAATCTCCAACGAGGCGTTCTGGGGCAGCATAGACAGGTCTTCTCTGTGTTAGAGTTTTACTCGCTACAGGGTGTACTTTGAGGGTTTGTGACTCTGCAGACCGTTTACATGCAGAAAAACCTTCATAGCACACAAGGGGACGGGTAATAACCAGAAAAGCATGACATGGGACCTTTAAGATAATCTATAATAAACAATGTGTTATTCATTTAGTTTACAGAAAAAAGGCCCATCTAGGCGATCAGCTGAAGTCTTCAACAGCAGTTGTACACATTAGCATGTAAATCTCAGAGGAGACAGAGGATGCAACATATGACTGTATACGGTTTGAACATCTCTGCCACGTATCGTTTCAAGTGTATATGTTCGTGTGTGTTTTAGGTGTATAAAACATACGAGATCTTTCTGGTCTGGGGGCTTTACGCGTGAGGCTGCTGTTGAAGCAAGGTGATGTACTCGTTATTATTGTACACCTCATGCTGTTGAATGTGTTTGTCTGCAGGTGGGCCGTTGACCATGGTGGGCTCGGCCATGATGGGGGGGATTCTGCTCGCCCTCATTGAAGGATTTGGGATCCTCCTCACAAGATATACAGCGCAGCATTTTCAGCACCGTGAGTGAAACAGAAAACCTCTATTCGTCCCACTGAGGGGACATTTGCATTTGTTACAGCAAGAAAAGAGCCAAATGTTAACCAAGAAGCTTAAAACATATTAAAGATACAAACGAATTTACAAAATACACATCCTGTAACAATTCTGAGGTATCCAATCCAACTTTATTTATATAGCACTTTAAAACCTCCAGACCAAAGTACTGTACAGACAAAACAGACAGTGTGGGAGCTTGCTGATTAGCAAGGGCAGGTCGTTGCACAGGCAGCAGAGAAAGCAAGGTCCCCTCTGCGCTTTGACTTGGTTATATATAGCAGACAGGTATATATTGCACAGTTATTAACGGCATATATATATATATATTGCACATAATTGGTATTAAGGGTTCTTACGGTCTTTCAAAACCTGGAAAAGTCATGGAAATTCAAAATGCTAATTCCAGGCCCTGGAAAACAATATTTTTCCCAAAGTTTTGGAAAAGTCATGGAAATTTAACTAAAGTTGCATCAAATATAATTTATATTTTATCTAATCGCCGAAATAGTAATACTATAATGATAATAAATACTGTATCGTGTCGTAATGAAACGTAAAATGGCTTTTAACTGACGAGGTGTTTTGCTGGTGAGAGATTTAAGTTGCTTTAGCGTGTAGAAGCTAGTAAGCACAACATGTTTAATATGCAGACCTTATTTTCCTGTTCCGTGTTCAAATAAACTATTTCAGTGGCACCGCTCAGAAAGAATAATGTTTTGGTCATGGAAAATTAGGTAAAGGTCATGGAGAAGTCATTGAAAATCATTGGTGAAAAAGTGTATGAACCCTGGGTATTGTAAGCTGATTTTTGCAGTTTTCCAAATCATATTATAGGTTGTTGTAGTGTTCAGCAGTGTTGATGTATTTCTGTTTGCCAACCAAGTAAACGATCATAACCCTGGTTTTCCCCAACAAAGGGAAAATGTATTACTTTTTTTACTTTTAGATTATTGTTAAAAAAACAAGCTCTGTAGCAACATTTTTTAATGATTCAACAAGACATTTAAAAAATCATAATTTCTAAGTAAAAATATTACTTTAGGAAATAAACCAACTTCACCACCAGACATGTAAACGCTTCAAGATGTACGGGTTCAAATGGAACTGTAAGCTCCCTGTTTTTGCAAGAACAGCAGAAAGACAAAGATTTTTACTAGCTGCTGAAACTATTTTTCTGCTAAAGAGCCTGATATTTCCCTCCAAAGTCAGTGTAGGGACCCTAACCCAAAGTAGAGACTAAAAAAAGACGTGAAAATTGGACTTACTTTCGCCAAGTGCACCGAAATGTGACTCTGATTTAATGCTAAAGGCCCAGATACACCGGCCAGTCACCTGAGAAGTCGCCGTCGCCGACGCCGACACCGACTGTTGCATCGCCGGACTCTCCTGCGTATTTGCCGACTTCGCGCACTGGAACACACCGCAAATCCGAGCCGAGCACGTATGAACTGCGCATGCGTGAGTGGCAATAACTCTCCTTACCAACAGGCGGCGGTAGTGTGTATTCATCATTAAAAAGAGGCAACAACCGGAAAACAGAGAAGAAGAACAGACTCCGTGATATAAACAAACAACAAATAGCGTTTTTCTTTCCATTTTCACTCTCGTCCATTGAAAACATGAATGAACAGGAGCTCTATAAACCGATGAGGTGAAATAGCCGTCCGTGTGTGTTCCATCTTCCATTTTAAATCATTTGTTTACCTCCCTCACTTCCGTTAACGCTTCTCATGCACTGATTCGCTAGCTGAACAGCCAATCAGTGTTATCCCTTTGTCCGACTTCCGGTGGTGTTCCCGACGCCGATTCATCGGCAAGAAAAGGCGTCAGGTCGGCAGAAAAGACCCGACGGTGCGGCGCACACCACTCCGAATAGGGCGTGCCCA
>NW_011352248.1:5146-16641 GCF_000735185.1 Notothenia coriiceps
AGAAGAGACATGAAGAAGTGGGGACACATGTTGATGTAGAAGAGACATGAAGAAGAGGGGACACATGTTGATGTAGAAGAGACATGGAGAAGAGGGGACACATGTTGATGAAGAAGAGACATGGAGAAGAGGGGACACATGAAGAAGAGGATTTTGCACAATAGGTGACCTTTTAAATCACTAAAGGATGGAGTCTACAGAGGATGGTACGATCCGAGCTACCTGAGTGTAGTGAGTGCACACGGGGCCGGAGCATCTGAAGGGGCAGTAGGGGTCGCACTCCTGAGGGTACGGGAAGGAGTAATCCTTCACCTCATCGTACCAGGCCTGCAGGTGGAAGGTAGGGGGGCGATGCCTGGAGATATGGGGAGAAATACTTTTGATTAGAGTGTTAAAAAACCGTATACTGTCTTTTGTCTTCCCCCGTCCAGACACTGGAGCTTAAAGAGTCTTCTCTTAGTCATTTTGTATGGCTTTGTAGTTTGTACTTTGTTTTGCATTCATTATTCTCATTCATTTACACTGTCTTTGCGGTCAGGTTGCATACATTTCTATTCATTTTGTGTCTCCTTGAAGTCATTTTGGGTTGTTGAATTACCTAGCGTCTCTTTTTAAGAACCTACTGTACACACACAATACCCATTTAGCTTCTTAGTGCAAAACAGAGCAACCCTTGGAAAAGATTAATGTGAATTGTAATCAACTATTTACAAAAACACTATAAAAATGTTCTTCAAAGTGTGTACCAATAAGAGATAACATACAGTATGCATGTTATACCTTCAAAATATGGCAGGGTGACTCTAAAAATATGAAAATATGAATGAATGTACACTACACGCATGCTACCATCTGCAATTAGCCCCCGTTGTTAATGTACACATGTCTGCTGGCAGTCAAACAGCTCCTCTGAATGAATTGCAGGAACAAAGCCGTGACTCTGATCCAGCTCCAGGTGCCGCTTGTTAATCTGATTAGACCGGAGCACACATCTCGAGTGTGAGGAGGAGATGGGATTAGATGTGGAACAAGAGACGCTCATGTGAAGCTCTGCTGTGTTCAGAGGCTCTGTGGGGAGCGAGTGAACACATGAACACACACATGAACACACATCAACACACATCAACACACATGAACACACATGAACACACACATGAACACACATGAACACACACATGAACACACACATGAACACACACATGAACATACACATGAACACACACATGAACACATGGCAAATATGAAGCAGATTTATATTAATATCTACTCTGTATGAACATGTTAGTGTTGGTTGTTGTTCATGTTAATGTATGCAAACAATAGGCTACATACATGCTGATCCTATCCATGTACAATACAGTCATTCCTACACCAGACACACCAAACACATTTGCTGACTTAGAATATGTGTTGTTCATGTTTTATAATCTTTGCTTTTAAATTAGTGTTTTTAAATGACATTTTATTTTTCAATGTTCTTAATGTCTTTCATTTTTATAAAGCACTTTGAATGGTCTTGTGTTGAAAGGTGCTATATAAATAAACTCTCCTTGCCTTATAAGAGCCTAAATGTTCTCAGCGAGGCAGTTTTTACCCCCAAACTTTGATGAAATATACTGTTAATAATAGTTACCTGCTTGTTGGGACATATTAAGGTCTTTGAAATGTGTTTAGTGTGTTTAGATGTCTGTCCATGGACCTATATTGTGTCCGTATCCAGGAACAGAAGTTTATGTTAATGCATGCAAACTAGATTCCTAGATCGAACACACACATCCCAAGGTTACAAACACACATATTGTTGTGGGGGAAACCTCTGAAGCAATTGGAAATAGGACTGGAGCTTTGATGGCAAACACTGATGGGTTTATTTTGAGTTACGGCCGGAGAATTGACAAGACAGGTGGTGTGTCACCAGTTGCCAAACCAATTCTGAAGAACTCTTTCTGCAGCTCGAGGTTTTAACTAGTTCAGAGTGTAATAATCAACATTCTTCATCAGCGAGACGAAACAATTATGGACCCTGAATCTAACTAGAGCTCTCGTCCATAGAAAAGAATGGGCGCCAGGGAACCTTCGTCCCTGAACAGTAAACTACCTCATGGCGGCTTGTGCTCGGTCAACAACAATGCGCCCAAGCTGCCCCTCCTTAAGAGAGATAGCAGCAGAACCCAAGGCCGTAGACCTATGCCGTGGGGAAGGAGACAGTGAGAGGAGAAAAACATGAACTGGGTCGAAGGTTGAATACCTAAGCAAATGATTCCCTAACACTATTGTGTTCCAAAGTGTTGATGCCCTCACAGGGAAACAGTGTTTAGGAACTGGACCTAAGAGGGACCACACAGCCCCTCTTAGGGCAGACCTTGTGGTTCTGCTGTTTGAATTGTTCTGCTGTATAAAAGTGCAGAGTGGTGTTGGGGGTGCCTTGCCCATTATAATCTTAAAAAAGAGACATGCATGAGTGTGTTTTTAAAAGATAAAAAACACAGTGAACAGTGAAGTCAGTGACTGTGAGGCAGAACATAAGAATGAGTCAATTAGATATCAGTGAGGTTTTACCATGGAGAGTAGTCTTGTGTTTTTAATTATGAGTCAGCTGGGATTGTTTTTAATTGAAGATGTGTCCCGTCTCTAATTTCAATCTTTGTTTTGCCGTTGCTCTTCAGAAGGTCTTTCCTCACCCGGCAGCTTTTGTCATTTTAAATCTGTTATGTATTATAATGAAGATCACAAATCTACTGAGTTTTTGGAAGAAATGATGGTTAAATTAAAGATACATATTTGCACCTTTCGACACTTGAATTGCTCCATTAAGCAACAAAGCACTTTAAACTCATCTGTGTTTTCTTAAAGTCATCAGTCCCAGGAGAGATGGTGCGTTGTGTGTTTGAACTGTAGAGAAATAATGTTTATTTAATGTAATATATTTATCTTATCAAGAGCTGATATGAAAGAAACAATAAAGGCATAAAATGTTCTTAAAGACTTGAGTTTTTGTTTACTTTACAACAGTTTTCTACTTGTTATGGATTTATACTGGAGATAATTATAATGCTCATTATTGTGAGAGAATCTGGGTTTTTTTATTAAGCATTTTTAAAACTATTTTTAAACAACCTAACTTTGCTTTGTTGTTTTTTATTAATATTTTCTTTGGACTTATTTGGATTTGCATTATTTGTTAAATTTTATTCTTAACATTTTCGATAAGATTTCTTATTTGTTCTGGGTTTGTGGGTGCCTTTTTCATTATTGCACTCAAGAACTACTTACTTATTTCTTTATTCCTTATTTTCTTACTTTTGCAAATGATGTATCTACCTCTAACCTATTTACAAGTTACGATTGAATGAATGAACATGACCCTATGCCTGTTTTTACTTAGTTGGTCATTGTGCACCGCAACATGGAATAACAAGCTGAGTCACATTTAAGCTTGTTGCAATATCATTTATGTCAAGCTTCCACATAACCTTTAGTTAGTTAGTTCAGGGGTGTCAAACTCAAATACACAGTGGGCCAAAATAAAAAAATGGGTACTAGTCGAGGGCCGGACTGGTTCAATGTTTATTGCAAAACTTATTGAAATGCAACTTGCAACATGCAACAAAGCTTAAATGATTGTCTATAAAAACAACATTAAACATTCAATAATCAGTTGCATTCATTTCTTATGGCTCTATGTGCAGCTTTTCCAAAGTCATTTCTTATTATTACATTTTTCAACAGGCCAACAACAGCTTCAACAAAACTATTTTCCCAAAGAAAAACCCAAACATGCCCTGTTGTCATGAGAAAGAAAGTGCAGAAGGAAACCTCCATTAAACTCAGTGTGCTGCTCTGTGATGCTAGTTCAAGCAGATACTTGGCATCTCACCTCGGGTGCAAGGTCATCAATGTTTGGGCTCAGGCTCTGAGCTGAGGAAACCCTCAGGCCGAAAGTAAATTCACCAAGGGCCTGATTTGGCCCCCGAGCCTTGAGTTTGACACATGTGGTTTAGTTAATTCATTAACCTTAAATGTTGATTACGTTGTTATTCATGCTTATATTTGTGCCATTTATTTATGTTGAGGGTAGTACCTTTAATGCATTTCCGAGTTAAAACTAAAAGTACATGAACATGGCTCTAGTTTAAAGTAACCTAAAGTAATGCAGTGGGTTAAGATAATACGCGGTGTCCTACGCGGTGTCCCCCGTGTAATCACAGTGCGTGTGTTCCCTGTGAGGCAGCGCCCCCTGTGGCCCTCAACCGGTACTGCACCCCTGCTGCTTCTCTGAAACAATCTCTTATTCCCGCTAAACCATCCTTATTTATTAAATATCCTGGCACTACTTCTTAATATTATTTTATTCAGCTTATATATAACTTTCCCCACATTGTGCCCACACCTCCTCCACAAGGTGTTCCTCCACCTTCCCCTGCTCAGATCCTCATCCCGTTAACCGGCTCAACTCCTCTAATCCTCCCGGGTGACCACCGAGGATCTGGGGACGCGTTAGTTTCATCTCCCCTTCACCGTTATGTGCCTGCGTGGATATAAACAAAGCAATTGCAGTTTTTATTAATACGCGTTATCAGTTAAATCAGCTTTAATTGGAAGTGTGCGCAGAGCTGAGCAGCATGGCCTGCATGCTGAGATGACAGACTGCACATGGTGCTTCTTTTTTTTAAACTTTTACGCAGAGAAAGTTCTCTTTTTTCGGGGTAGAAGTGAATACATGTGATCCATAACGCATCGCAGATCCCCTGAGGAGTTGATGGTGGGTTTCCTGAGGTGATTTCGTGGTAAAATGGCGGACATGGACGCGAAGAAAGGTAGGAACTGCTCACTAAGTCTCTGAGTGACAACATTATACCGTCAAAGTCATGCAAAAATCAAATAGACATGGCCCACAGTGCTGTAGTTTACTGCAGGTGGCATGGGGGCACATTTAATCCTTTAACTGATGAAAATAGACGTGTAAAAACTGTGAGGTTGCTCCTGCAGGCTTACTGTGTGAGGGCCTCCTCAGGTGATCCTGGGCCTCAGTACCTGGATAAGTAGGTCACATCTGGTCTAATAATATGAGGCCTCAGGACAGAGTACCTGCAATTACTACAATTACTTAATACTAATAATATAACACTACTGTACCTGTTGATTAAACTATGATATGGTAAGTGTTACGCCTACCACCAACACACCAGACCCTCCCCTGTATAAGAAAATACATTTACCTGCTCAGACTATAATATTTAGCAGAACAAATTCTAATCGGACATGCAATACTCATATTTCTCTTTCAATTTAATGTATTATATTGACAAAAATACAACCATGAGACAGAATAGAGTGATTCAAAGCTTAAAAAGGGGGGCCAGATACTAAAAAGAAAGTAGTTTGAATATATCTTACTAACACAGTTTGAATAGAGAGTTCATGTGTCATACAGAAACATTTACAAGGTAAACACACCAAATACCTTCACATCTAAACTACCCCTGACTACGCTCCCAAAACAATCCAAACATTGGTTTGACATAAGTACGATATAATAAATACAGATATGACAAAGGGACAGTGGTGTTAAGTAGATAAGTACATCTACTCTAGTCAATTCTGAGGTACTTGTACTTAACTTGAGTGTGTCAATGTTTTGCTACTTCTACTCCACTTCAGTTCAGAGGTACTTGATGTACTTTCCCTCCACTACATGTATTTAATACCTTTAGTTACTTCACAGATGTGGATGAATGGTGTGAAATCTAATCAAGTGTTAAATCAGACTTTAGTTCCACCTGGAGTAAATCCACCAGCTACCCTGCAGTATACAAAGTCATTCAAACTAGCTGCACCTTTACCAGCTTTGAGAACACTTTCATGATCAATCATTATAAAACATATCATATCTATTATTCTGAAATGGACCAATCTGCACAATGACTACTTTTACTGTCGCTACTTTTACTATATTTTGATGAGAATACTTTTCTACTTTCACTTGAGGAACATTTTGAATGCAGGACTTTTACTGTAACAGAGTATTCCTACACTCTGGTACTTCTACTTTTACTCAAGTACAAGACCTGAGTACTTCTACTTTTACTCAAGTACAAGATCTGAGTACTTCTACTTTTAGTCAAGTACAAGATCTGAGTACTTCTACTTTCACTGAAGTACAAGATCTGAGTACTTCTCCCATCTCTGCTAGGCTAGTTAGCTCCCGTTTGTGGCTATTTACACGCAGTTTTTTGCCCCGTTTCATGTTTAATGTGTCTGATAAAGATGTGTTGGTCTATTTAGAGTGTACTACGGTGGTGTTTCTCCGTGTTGTCGGTAAACAAAGCCCCCGGGGCTCCGATCATTGAGGCTAGGCTAACGTTAGCTCAACAACCAACCTGTCATTAAAACCTGAAGGAAGTTGAAGCCGGTTTTTATGAATGGGTGTAGTGGCCACACGGTGGTACTACAACTACCGCGATGTCATAATGGACTTTTCCCATTGATTTACATGGGGGAAAGAGATGTCTGTAAATCAGCGTGTAATTTTTTTTTAAGCTAAATAAAATACCCAGCATGAACACTGTTATATCCCTTATTTAAATCATTAAGCTGTTGAAGTTTTAAAACGCGTTAAAAGATGAATATATATATGTTCTTTTATCTATCGATTAATCTGATTGACAGAGAGCAGGGGATCGTAGTCGGGGTTTAAGAGGAAAACCCAACTGCGCATGCTCAATGGGCCCACATCCGGGTAGTTTAAGGGCCATTCTGGGCTTCATGCACCACCGAGTAACTCTCATAGCAATAAACGGTGTTGTATTCAGCTCTTTTATAAAACCATGGTCATAATTCAGGACACAGCTTTGACATCTGTGCGGAGGGAAGACTTTCTCCTTCTTCAGTTTAAAATAGGAAGATCAAAACATGGATTATACACATGAAATAACCCCTTTGGCCTTATTATTCAAATGTCAACACATCCCTGCAGTTGGGGTTGATAACGTTTTTTTTTGTAGGAGAGCATCCTCAAAGCACTTGCATCCCATCTCAGTTTCTACTAAATATATGAAGCTTTTATGTGTTTATCTCAATGGTTAACTTAATTAAATGTTCTTTTTAATGGTTTAATGTCACTGAAATGTGCCCTCGTGATGGGACTCAGGTTTATTTACATATACTCTTATTGTTATATTTGAAGATGTGGTTCAGCATTGCAGTTGTGTTGCATGATGTAGTAATAAATGACGTGTGTGTGTGTGTGTGTGTGTGTGTGTGTGTGTGTGTGTGTGAAGGTGAGGCAGTGTTCATGCTCGGGCCTGTATGTTGCAGGGTGTTGTCCTCCATGTTGGCTTTGTGGCAATCTGTCAGGGAGTCTTCCATCTGGCCCGTCTGTGTGTGCCAGGCAGCGGGGGAGGTGGGCTTCTCACTCTCAACAAGAAACTGAGATTAGGTCAATCTGTTGGGATGCTCGTAGCCTACTGGGGTTAACCTCGAAATTATGAACATAAATGACATTATTGGGATGTCTTTGTGGCACGGATTGGCTCCTCATGTCTAGTGTTATGTCCGTTTTCCAATTGACGAGACTATGATGTGGTAAAAGCAACTTTAAATAAAAATAAAAAATAGTAATTAACCTACATTATGTTTGTGTGTTCTGCTGCCTTTTCTGTTTCTTAGTTGTTGTTGTTGTTGTTGTTTACGCGTCTATGCTTGTTCTTGTTTTGCTGCTTTTGGCATAGCTTGTTAGTTCTGTATCATTATCATAAAATACTTAGAAAATTAAAAGGTGAACAAATTGGGATTAAACTCTAAATTATGAACATGGAGGTAGGGATGTGTGACCCACCATATTACAAACATGGTTGGACGGTTAGACTCCTGATATTTGGATTTTTGTCCGATTAGAGCAACTATGATTGAAGCACCTGAAGCAAATACACATTATAGGTAAACAGCATTTCAACTCACAGGGGTTGTTGTTGTTGTTGTTGTTGTTGTTGTTGACGCCTCTCTGCTTGTTCATGCTTTGCTGTTTTCGGGGTAGCAGATGTACATTTTCAACATGGCATCATTGAACTGTATGTTGGGATTATACTCCAATCCTCCACTATACTCAAAGTACTTTATTCAAATGGCTTTGTGTGCTGCACTTAATCCCTTGGATTTGGTTTGAAGTCCAATTAGCTGGACTATAATGTGTTAAAAGGAACCTGTAACACATATAATATAATAATTAAACAGCATTATGTTAACTCACAGGGTTTGTGGGATTTCTGTTTCTTAGTTGTTGTTGTTTATGCGTCTCGGCTTGTTCTGGTTTTGCTGTTTTTCGGTATGACAGCTGGAGTGTGTGTCTTGTGTCAGTGTTATAACATATTAAGAAAATGAAAGGTAAGCTAGAAACTGGGTGGCGTTGGTGTGTTAGTTTCACCACGCTGGGGGAGGGGACACGCTGTAAATACTACTGATAGTATTTAAGATTTTTAGCGTTAATTAACAAGAAATGTCTCACAATGTTACGGGAACAACTTGAATATTAAGTCATAAATGAGGTCATTTCATTTTTCAGTCCATTTTCATCTTTATTTCGAACAGATTTAAAAAAAAAAAAGAAGAAATACAAAATAATAAATGTGAAAAACAGAATACCGTATTGTTAGAATACAGTATTTATCAATATTCATAATAATATTTATATATTCAACAAAAAATATTCATAATAATAAGTCGAGCTAACCATGCAGAGTGCTAAGATGAGACAGGACCCACACGAGGTAAAACAAGTACACAACAAATGTAAATGATTCAGTAACTGTTGAGATATTTACATATTTGTGTTCGGATCGTTAGATATATTTAAATGTAAGTGAGCAGATGCAAGCCGGTCAAAAAGCAGACCGACAAACATGATCCGTCATTTAAATATGGAAATGCATTTCGTTTTTATTATTCCATGTTATCTGAAAAACGCCCTGGGACCATATGGAATAAATGGCTGTAACTTAGTCAGGGAACATAATGTGCCGCTTAAATTTAATTTGGAAGCCGAGAACATCTAAATGCAGCTTTATAAATAATAAGAAATTAAATTCCTATGATCCTGGCAGAGTGAACACTAAAAAACACAACATTTGTACTGGCGTTTTTGAAAAGTGCTGGTAATCACAGAAAGTTAAGGTGAAATGTGGACTTTAAATGAAGCAGACTTGAACTTGAGGTTCTCCTGAATCAAACGAGGTAAGGCACTTGATGCTGAGTGCTGGAGGAGGTTAGGAGAAACAAATAAATACAGGAGAGTCAGGCAGGCGGAAGCTTACTTGCATTTCTTCGCCAAAAATAATACAGTTTTTCATTTTTTTTCAAATTGATCTCAGAGAATATTCGAGTTTCCTGTAAATGTACAACTTTCCTCTGAAAACATGTGACAAATCAACTCCAGGAACGTGAAAGTTGTCTGATACCACGTTGGATTAACTCATCACTCAAAAGTAAATATCTGTTCGAGTTAATGTTTATTTAGTCCCCGATACAAACCAACTTATATTCCTGGGGACTGCAATCCTTCAGAGTCTTTGTCCATACTCCCCCGGCTCTATAATATATATATTTTTATATATCTACACTGGTCCTGTTGTTCTGCCTGCGCTCTGGGATGTTGTTGTCCTGTGTGCCGGCTGTGTTCAGTATTGATCTGATATTGATCCGTGTTATAGAGGAGAGCGTCTCTGTGTTCGATCAATCAATCAACCAACCATCAGCAGCTGCTCTCCAAACTATAACCTAACTTCTCTTTGAAAACCTGCAACCACCACCTCCAGTTATCTGCTTTGATTCACTTTATCTACGGCAAATAAAAGATGCTTCCTGTTGTTCTGACCTGTGTGTGTGTGTGTGTGTGTGTGTGTGTGTGTGTGTGTGTGTGTGTGTGTGTGTGTGTGTGTGTGTGTGTGTGTGTGTGTGTGTGTGTGTGTGTGTGTGTGTGTGTGTGTGTGTGTGTGTGTGTGTGTGTGTGTGTGTGTGCAGGGTTGGCAGCCTCCGTTTGCTTGTGATGTCGACAGACTTCACTTCGTTCCTCGGATCCAGAGGCTCAACGAGCTGGAGGTGAGTTTAGTTATTTCAATTGATATATAGTCACTGTATTAAGATATTGAAGATGTAACGAGTTAAAAGCCCACAAACATGACATTTGTTTATTTAAACATTCAAACTGATTATCGAGTGTATCACGTCTCGGTCCTCCGTGTGTATCACGTCTCGGTCCTCCGTGTGTTGATGTTTCCTCTTGTTTGGATTACTCTCAGCCCTGTTTTGTTATCTCTCCCCGGGGATCGCCTCACTTTTCCTTATAAGCCGTCCTCTCGCTTGTTTCCCTGGTTTCTGTGGCTGACTGTTTGCATTTCTCACATTATTTCCCAGGCGCAGACCAGAGTCAAACTCAACTTCCTCGACCAGATCGCCAAATTCTGGGACCTGCAGGGATGCGCCCTGAAGATCCCCCACGTGGAGAGGAAGATCCTGGATCTATACAAGCTGAACAAGGTGCATCATTATATACTGAATATGGACCACATGCTGCACCAAAAGCTTTACTTATGACACTGACATTCAAACTCTAGGACCAATTTGATCTGCAGCTTTTTAGTTTCTGTTTTCATGTCATTGTGTTAAACCTTGTATTTTTGCACAGTGTGAGATAAAAATGAAACTTATATTATGAGTATTACAACTTTAAAGGGGACCTATCATGCAAAATGTACTTTTTGATGTCTTCTCTACATCAATGTGTCCCCGGTGTGTCGGGGAACTCACGCAGCGTCAGAAAATAAAACCCTCTCTCTTTTCCTCCGTACCCAAATCTCTAAAAACGGGGGAACAACGGAGCTGATCCAGATTTGCGTCCGATATGACGTAATATCTGAAATGTGGACCCACGGCCCAATCAGAAACGTTGCTATCAGAAACAATCCCCGACTGTTTTGGACGTAATATGGTCGGTGTTTACATTAGCATGCTAACACTCAGAGCTAACCTGTACTGGAGAGCATGTGTGTGAAGAAGCAGGAAGTAAAAAGGAACTCACCTTGTGGTATAACCGGCAAGAGAGAAAGCCTTTGAGCTCCATAATGTTTCAGAGAGAATCCTTGATAATCCATGATATGGCGTTTCATCACGGCAGCATTTAGTTTAGACAGTAGCTGCCGGGTCCCGCATGAACTCAGACCCCTCCTCTTTTATTTTTTAAAGCTTTATACCCAATCAGCACTTTAGAAACAGGAAGTGAAATAGAGGGATATGAGGCATGGTTAGAATGGGAGATCTGTTTGGTATTTGGAGCAAAAACACTTCATAGACATGTTGTTTATATATCTGAGACCTATGCTATTCTTATATCTTTATCTATGCCTGTATGGCAGCATATTAGGTCCACACTGTATGGGGGTTTCAAAAATAACTCATATTTAAATTAGAGAGACACCAATCTGTTGCTATAGCTAGATGCTACT
>NW_011352249.1:0-1919 GCF_000735185.1 Notothenia coriiceps
CATACTGATATACACCTGAACATCAGCAGGAGAGGACTCTTTAAAGTAGAGACACTACATACTGATATACACCTGAACATCAGCAGGAGAGGACTCTTTAAAGTAGAGACACTACATACTGATATACACCTGAACATCAGCAGGAGAGGACTCTTTAAAGTAGAGACACTACATACTGATATACACCTGAACATCAGCAGGAGAGGACTCTTTAAAGTAGAGACACTACATACTGATATACACCTGAACATCAGCAGGAGAGGACTCTTTAAAGCCTGTTTTCTTCTGGGTATAGATGAAATGAAATGGAAACACTCAAAGTAAAGTACCTCTAAAAAAGGTAGCTGGATAAATGAACTGTTTTATCTGCCCTCCTCCAATAAGTATACAAATACTTTAATGATGAAAAATGATAAGGTTTTATCTTCAGGGTGTGATGAGAGCGAGCGGCCAGCAGGGGGAGCCCAGCCACTGACTGCCAACAGGAAGCAGAAGCAGGAAAAGAGAAAAAATGTAGTCCTTTATAAAAAGCTGTGGATGTACTTCCTGTTTGGAGCCACACCTCAGAGCTTCAGCTGTTTCTTATTCAGAGCAGCTTTCAGTTTGCAGCCAAACACCGAGGAGCCCCTTCTTCTTCTTCTTCTGCTGCTGCTGCTGCTGCCGGTGAGTCTCTCTTCTTCTTCTCTGGTGGTTCATCCTGCTCTCTTTCTCTGGAGGTTTCTGTACTCCAACAACATGTAGAGTTTTATAATCCAGATCTTTAAAGTCTGCTTCCTGTCTCAGCAGAAACCTCTCTCTCTCTCACACACACACACACACACACACACACACACACACACACACACACACACACACACACACACACACACACCGTAAACCCAGAGATTCATCAGAAGCTTTTCTACAACACATTCATCTTTAAAATCCTATTCAAAAGTCAGAAATCTCTGCTTGCGGCTTCTTAAAGACGCAAGTTAAGGTTGACCTAATGTCTCTGGGATGTGGTTTGTGATCTGGACAAAAGAAGACATTTAAAGAGTCAAAGTCTTTCACTTGTTCTGACGTTTTATAGACAAACACGTCCTTAATGTCTCGTACGTCAACACTTCCAACCTGCCCGTTGTTTAGACTTAGTGGAAACATGCAGGGAAGGCTTTATGTGGCAGTGTCTTTGTCTCTGATAGGACAACATGGAGCGAGACAGAGACAGAATAGCTTTGTCTCTGATAGGACAACATGGAGAGAGACAGAGACAGAACAGCTTTGTCTCTGATAGGACAATATGGAGCGAGACAGAGACAGAACAGCTTTGTCTCTGAGAGGACAACATGGAGAGAGACAGAGAGAGAACAGCTTTGTCTCTGATAGGACAACATGGAGAGACAGAGACAGAACAGCTTTGTCTCTGATAGGACAACATGGAGAGAGAATATCAACCTGGCTTCATTCATGAGAACGAGCTGAACTCTAATATTCAAACATGTCAGAAAACCTGTAATATAAAGGATAATGTTGTCAGAGATGAAGTGTGTGTGTGTGTGTGTGTGTGGAGAGAGACATGGACGGAGACATGGACATTAGAAAAAACATACTTATAAAGCTATCTAAATATTTACCCAGAATCCTTGGTAAACCTGTCAGATCGTGCAGGTTGGATGGATTCATTGCTGGATGACTCCTGACAGTAATTGTCCGCAGGGTGGGGTCTTGTTTGACTTGGACGACTTGTCCGGGCACTTCAAATCTTGCTGAACAGGAAGAGTTCGATGTATGGAGATGGTTTGAATATTTCCTAAAGCAGTGCCGGTCTTCAACACTTGTTTAGTTTGTACTCCCAATATGTTGCAGACGGTATAAATTAGAAATAATGTTTTTAATTAGTGCCAGGATTTGCAAAATATAACTAATCTGATTATTTT
>NW_011352250.1:0-2481 GCF_000735185.1 Notothenia coriiceps
AACAAACAAGTTGCATATTTGCATAACGTATTCAAGTGTTAGCATTTAGTGCAATAGTAGCTACAGAACATGTGCTGTGTAAACTGTACTGTATCACATAGCGTTTCAGACACACAAACTTTTCAACTTTCAAAATTAAACGGTGCGCTCCCAGCGCACGTACCGGCAGTGATCTACAGCAGTGGTTTTCAACCAGTGGTACGGGGACAAACTGTCTCGCTCTCGTAATGTCTGTCTGTCTTGCTCTCGTTCTGTCTCTCGTACCACTCTCGGTTCCACTTTTACTTTTGCGCGCTACCTGTCTCACTCTTTTCCGGCCTCCAGCTTTTCCTGCTGGAGCCCGCCGCTTAAAGGTGGGGGGCGCGGACCGGCCATAGAGCCCATAGAGTTAAAGGTGGTGGACTGTAACCTGTAAAATCCATAGATTTAGGAGGTCCCCTAGTGGCCGTTAGCTGTAAAAATCCATAGATTAGCCGCACCGTTATATAAACCGCAGCGTTGAAAAATGGGAAAAAAGGCGCGGCTTATAGTCCGAAAATTACTGTAATATCAATTAAACGTTTTTTAAGTCCGTTTAATATGATGTGAAGGCCGGGACGTCTCTGAAGCCCCACACTACTTCATTCAGAAGATTATTAACACATGTTGCCTGTAAGGAAATGAGCGTTTACCACATTTCAGCCCATAATGCAACATTGGTTACATGTTGATTAATTGCCCCAACCTGAACCACTTCCTGTCCGTCTAACTGTCCTTTCTAACCTCCAACAACTCTCTGCACACGTTTATCCAACGCAACACCACCTTCTTCATATTAAGATATCAACAAGCCACTTGACTTTGTTCCATCTTTGAGCAACGTACAGTCATCACAAGTCCTACATCTGTAAAGCCGACATCTTGTTTCTTACCCGACCATCCCCTTATCAGTATCTTGATTATATTATCTCTAACAGGAAACAAAGGAAAGTGAACAGGTGTTTTAAAAAGATGTGTTTTGATCTCACCGTCGTTTGTTCTGTGGTTTATTTCCACTCAAGCGCTTGTATGTGTAATTGCCTGCTAATTGAATAATCATGAATTCAAACCCCCTTGAGATGAGAACAATACAATCATCGGGTTCCCTTAGGCATCCCATTGATTTAAAAACACTTTATGTATTGAGTTTTATTTACCTGAATGAATTCATATCATGCCGCCTGGACAGGAATGATTCAAGAGACCAAAGAAGGGGAAGGGTTTGGATTTGAAAGTGAAATCAGGATGCCTCCAAATCTGTGGCTCGGTACAGTATGAGTGTGGTTTATTTAGATGACATGTGTAGAGAAGTCCCCACAAACACACACACACACACACACACACACACACACACACACACACACACACAAAAACGCACACACACACACACACACACACACACACACACACACACACACACACACACACACACACACACACACACACACACACGTGAAGATCCATGGATGTGTGGGGGAAGTTTTTAATGTAGATTAGGACGTGATTCTTAGTCACAAAATGTGTGTTTTAGTGCCGTAGATCAGGGGTTCCCAAAGTGTGGGAAGGTGAGCCTCCCCTCAAAGAACATAATCACAGCCGCGCCCCCCCTCCCAATTAGTATTGCTATTATTAATATTATTATTGTTGCTATAATGCAGGGGTATTCAAGTGCATTTCAAAGAGGTCCAGTAAGAGAAAATGTCATAAAATGCTCTGTTTTTCGCTACCTTTCTCTTTTTTGATTGGCTGAGCTTCACCTCCTTAAAACATTAAACAATAGATTTTTCAAACCTCTTTATCTTTATGTTTTAAACATGTTGAGGTTAAGGATGGCAGCTTCCTCATACGTTGCACTCAGAGAGAAATAGTTGAGACGGAGATGTCTTTAGCAGCAGGGAGGAGTAACGTTTCACCAATGTTGTGAGGTTTACCTGCCTTAGCTATCCGCAACGCCACGCGGTATGATGCTTCGATTGCCTTTGTATTCACAGTGCTAAATGTGTCAATGACATTTTTCTGTGACTGCAATTCCTTGAGCTTCCGGTCAAAAAACTCCTGTGGCTTGGTCACCAAACATGAGTGTTTGGTCTCAATATGACGCCGGAGTTTACATGGTCTCATACTGTCATTAGCTAGCACCTCGTTGCAGATAACACACTGTAGCAGTGGAGTGTCATCAGGACCGGTCCATGAAAATCCTAGCTTCAAATAATCATTGTCATACTTCATCCGCTTTCTGACAGACGCTGTCTCCTCTCTCACTTTAGGTAACTTCACTAAAAATCTATCCATATGTTGCCGCTCGCATACATTTAGCTGAAGTTAACTAGCTACATTTCACTGTTTCTCTTCTTCTTCTTTTTGGCGGCTGCGCCTCCCTTGAAGCTCTCTGGCGCCCCCCAGGGGAGGCGCGCCTCACACTTTGGGAACCCCTGCTCAATATATACAATCAACAGACACATG
>NW_011352251.1:0-2460 GCF_000735185.1 Notothenia coriiceps
TCTTCAAGTCAAGGTAAGACCACAATTGTAATGAAAATGGGATCTTACTAAGAAAGACCAATCCAATATTTAGATTTTGGGTAACCTTTTGTTTTGGACATAACAGAATATTTCGATTACGGTCAAAATATAATATTTGTAAATCTGACTCTGAAAGAGTCATTGCCTCCCCAGCCATGAACCTCACCGCACGTCACTGCATCCTAGGTAAACTCTGTCACCAACAACACTTTTGGAAGACTTGTGATAGTATAAGAGCTTTTACAATCTGATCCCATGACACTGGTTAATGCATACGGTACAAATACCCAATATTTATAATCCCCAATTATTTGAGAAATTATTCTTAAATCTATCGGACCCTCACATGGGAGGAGATTTCAATCAAGTTCCAGACCTGATCCTCGATCGTTCCTTGTCAGTTCTCCGGCCGTAACTCCATAATAAACCATCAGTGTTTGCCATCAAAGTTCCAGCTCTCCCCGTGTCTCGATGAGTAGACATGTCAGTAGCTAATTCTATTCATAATGGGTTTTTTGGGGGTATTATGAAAAGATCATAATTTGTAATAGTTAATATTTGTCACGATCTGTCTTTTGTCTTGTCCTTTTCTGTCTTTGGTTTCCTGTTTTATTTTTGAAAAGTGTTCACCCCCTGTCTTGCCTGTTGCTTTCTGTCTGTGTTCCCTCCTGTCTGATTACCCGATTGTGTTCACCTGGTGCCCCTGTGTTTTCTCCTCCCTCCTCACCTGTCTCTGGTTTCTTTGATTAGTCTTGTGTGTATTTAAGTTCTGGTTTTTCTGTCTGTCTTTGTTATTTCCTTGTTTGTCTATGACTGTGTTCACGGGGTAGTGTTCTGTTTGTTCTAGTTTAGCCTTGAAATAAAGGTATTATCTGTGAAATCTGTATTTGGGTCCTGCCTGCTCACTCACCCTGACACAATTAACTGTAAATATATATACCTATTACAATATAACATGTTACACAAACCGTTTCAGATATCCAAACCTTTCCATTACCTTAAAATTCTACTTTCAAATACCAGCTCCTTGCAATCTTGCTCGAGAAAATCGAATATCACATGTGCATCCAAAAGGATAACCAATATTTATCTGATAAATATTGAGATCATAATAAATAAACAGAGCACAGCTTTTCTCATGCTGCAACCCAGCTAATGTACCAATTAGTGCAAATTAATGAATAAATGTACAAGTTATAGCTCACTATGGAAGAGCTGACCAACTAAAGCCGGTTGGGATGACGGCTCTCCAAAAGTGAAGTCAAAACCTCTTTGGTAGACGGCTGGTGTCTAGTTATTAGTTTGGAATGCGCTTGATTCGATATGCATCAATGGCTTTAATGAGAAGAGCAGGCATTTTACAAAACATTTTTGGAAACATATCCATTGTTGAAGATGTGTGAGGCTGATCAGGGGCCTCATGTATAACGCCGTGCGTAGGATTGACATGGGAAGGTTGCTTATAGAAATCCGAAAAATAGGTCCATACATTTTCCGCCACTTTCCGATTCACCAAACATTGCGTACTGGCGAGGAAAGTGCGTATGGCACTTCCTACGCCGGTTTCCCTTATATAAATCACAACCGACTCGAAATGCGGTGCAGCTTTTGCGGGCTTCACGTAACGCCCATATTTGCCTATAAATAGTCAAAGAAACGCCCTTTCATTCAAATTTTGACTGACTGTATGGAGAAGATCGCAGGGAATGACGACAGAACAGCTAAAAAAGACATCTCACACCGTGTCAGATTTTGGTTATTTTGGGGAGGTCGAGATAAATCATATTGTTTGGTGGATGCAGTTTGAACCAGAGTAGCAGCATGGAGGTCAGATATTCACCAAAATAAATAAATAAGTGGTCCGAAAAAGGTTAATGACAAAAAAAATACACATAGCCTTCCTCAGGCAGTGTGTTTGTACCGGGGACAGGAGACCCCCCCTTGATGAGAAACTGTAAGAAATGATCGGGGAATCCCTCCGGAGTGGAGTCATGACGACTGGATCTGAATTATTTTTTTTTATTTGGTGGTTTGTGTCCCTGCTGTCGATCAGCTGTGCGCAGCGTCTCCACTGCAGCCTGTGCATCTCAACCCCCCTCCGCAGCAACTCTATATCCACCAGTTAAAGGAAATACAACCAATGTGTTGTGTTATATTAGCTGTACAATTTACCACATAAGGTGTTCTTAGTTTCCATACCTCCTGTGTTTTACGAGCGACTTATCAAGTCTTGGCAAACGGCATAAAACACGATTGAACATGTATTAAACATATATAAAACCATGCTCGTATCTACAACCTATAGAAATGCAAAACGGCGTCAGTTTAGACGTAATTCTGTCCTCCTGCTTACCGCATCATTTATGAGAAAACATTTCATAACATTAACACAACATATTCGAGGTGGTTTTAAATAACATATCCGTATTTATTTATTTC
>NW_011352252.1:0-6014 GCF_000735185.1 Notothenia coriiceps
TTAATGAGATGATGGAATCAAAGCTGAACTGTATAACATAAAAAGGCACACAAGCTGAAAACCCAACCCCAGAAGGGGCTCTGGGGGAGATTTTTAGAAATACAAACATATAAACTACACATTCTGGTACACTCTGAGAAGAAAATAAATAAATCTATTACCCAACATATTAATAATATTTTATGCCATTGTTTGTTTTTCACTTTGTTCTGACAGCTTGCTGCTCCACACAGAGAGAAGGGCAAATAGGAGACTGTGTGACTTACTTTAAATTGTGGGTAAGGGTAGATAGCTCCCATTGTTATTTGACCTGTCAATCATCAAACCGGGGGTCATATTTCATTATGTGTTCATTTGTATCTGAAGTTGTACCCATGGATGTATAAAGAATAGTTGACTTCAGGCAACGATCTTGATTCTGATTGGCCAGAAGACTCAAAAAAACATCAGCAAAGATGTTTTATTGAGAAGATGATCACTACGTGACTACTGGTCTCCGTTACTTCCAGTCCAACGCCTACTGCATGCACAGTGTTAGAAAATTGGGCCTTCAAAATAAAAATGTGACTTACCCCACCCCCCCAAATAAAAATAAAAAGTTTAATAATTTTTTTTTCTATTTCTTTTTTCTTCACTCACACATCTGCGACCCACTCGAAACGGGTCCCACCAGTTGAGAAACACTGATCTACACAATCACTCCAAAAATACTAAAGATATTTTTTTAATTTTAAATGAAAAAATTCAAAAATATATGTGTTGTGTCGTGGTGTCTCCCACCGGCCACAGAACAGACCGGAGCTAGCTAAGTATTCAATAAGCATGTTTAAAACATAGAATGTAAGTCAAAATTAGCAGTGACTGAGCTAAGTGTGTATAAAGGGCACTCCTTTCTTGTAACCGTTTATTTAATTAGTAAAAATGTGATGATAAATGTTTCTAGAATCTGGAAAATGTTGGTTTAAGTTACCTTTAAAATGCTTAAATCCTACTCATTAAAAGCTGGAAGAAGCCTGTCAGTGCTTGTCTCTTACAGCATATTTGTTTCAGTAAACATCTTCACTTTCTTGTGCTTTCTCTTATCTTTCATCCACTAACTAATTCTCCCCCCCTCAGATGTGGCAGCACCATTCGCCTTCCCCGTGGACCTCCAAGCTTACCCCACCTACTGCACGGTGGTGGCTTACGTCACTGATCTCAGCACCATGAGAGAGAGGCTGGTGAACCGCTTCTACAGGTACCTCACATCATCTGGTTCTTGAGTCAAATAAGATACATGAACAGTGTGTGTGTACGGGAGAGAACTAAATACAGACTCAACACGTTTGCGTTTCCTTTGCAGACGCCTGTCCTCCCTGATGTGGGAGGTGCGTTACATCGAACACAACGCTCAAGCATTCAACGAGCCCGGAGCGTTCATCGTCACCACCGCCAAGTTTGTCTCTGACCTCATCCTGCATTTCATTAAGTGAGTATACTCAATTCATCCTGGGGTGGCCGGATGAGGTTTTGGGACAGTTGCTCCATTAAAAGGAATATGTGCTGTATATAAACACAAGAAGTTATAGTCAAATCCAAATATTTCTATTAAATATAAGCAGGAATAGACAGATGTTATTACAATAGACAACATAAATAAAAATGTGAATACAACAATATGTACAGCAGTTGCTTGTATTAACACCTATATTAACACTTGCTAAAAAAAACTTCTACTTTTTTTCTTCTTCAGGGACCAAAGCATGACAGACATCATGCCACATTATAAAACTATGAAGAAGGCCACCTTCTCTGACTCCGAGGACGAGGTGCGTTTGTGTATCTACATGATTACACGCAAATGAAATGACAAGTTGGAAGCTTGGAGGGAGATTACAATCTGCTGTAGGTAACCTTTGTATCATTCCCTCTTTTTTATCTGTCTAGGATGATGAGGAGGAGGATGAAGATACCAATACTCCTGGAACATCCACGAGAAACCATAAGGTAACATCTGACAACATCGTGTGTTCTCAATTGTTTACATTAGTAGTTGTCCCTAGTCTGCCTGTGTTTGCCAGTGAAATCTCTTCTATTCACTCATCTTCTTTTCTTTTTTTTTGCAGGGTCGTCGACCCACACAGCGGCAACTGCGAACGCGCCCCCCTTCATACGACCCTCATGCGTGGAAGGGCCGCTGTAAGGAGCTGCTGGATCTCATCTTTCAGTGTGAAGACTCGGAGCCCTTCAGAGAACCTGTGGACCTACAGGAATACCCCGTACGTGTTATTTTTCTTTTTCTTTATGTGATCTCAGTGTAGCTCAATGTACATTTCCATTGGGCTCGGGTTCATTTGCATTTTCTACTACCTTCTTTTGGTCCTTGAATCTAGCTATTCAGTCGGCATCTGGAAATCCGCTTTGCTTTTGGTTCAGTCTTTTCCCCCGGCCCATTTCAAAGTGAAACCCCAGATCTCTAATTCCTTTCCCCCGCTTCTTCTCCCCGGCTTATTTGGTCCTCGTCTTTTAAACCTGTAATTGAAATATCCAAACTTCTCTCTTTCGTTCTCAGGACTACCTTCAAATTGTTGACTTGCCAATGGACTTCAGCACCGTCCTCAAAACGCTCAAAGAAGGAAAGTACCAATCTCCCATTAAGCTCTGCAAAGACGTCCGGCTCATTTTCAGCAACTCCAAAGCTTACACGCCCAGTAAGAAGTCCCGGGTGAGACAAACAAACACACACACACACACACACACACACACACACACACACACACACACACACACACACACACACACACACACACACACACACACACACACACACAATCCTTACATCCAGGGTGCTTTAAGCTAAATGCACCATGAAAACATAAATTAAATAACCTTCATTTATTCACCAGATCTACAGCATGAGTCTGAGGCTCTCGGCTCTGTTTGAGGAGCACGTCAGCTCCATTCTGGCTGACTACAAGGCCATCCATGGTCTGACAGATAAAATGACCAGGCAGAGCACCGACAGACAGACAAAACACACAACGGACAGACAGACACGGCATGCAATGAAGCGCAGGAGGAGGAGGAGTGAATCTCCAGCAAGCAGCACGGCATCCAGGTAGAACACGGGACATCTCATTTGAGGCTCTTGCTTTGTGTAGATCTGTTTTTTTATTTATTCTGTCCTTCCATCCTACCTCTAGTCCGGAGAGGAAGAGACGTGTATCATCCAGGGTGACCGCGAGAAGGGAACCGTCGCCGCCCCCTTCACGGCCCCCCTCTCTGAGACAGATCGTCCCCGCCAAACAGCCCCCTCAGCTGGTCAACGGGAAGGCAGACAGTCCAGCAGCAGGACGAACACGGAGTGCAGCACGCCATTCTACACACTCTCCACCCTCCTCATCTTCATCACATAATGCCACTAGCAGCACTCAGAGCGCAGCAGGTGAGATCACTAAAGACAAGTAAATGTAGTCGTTTTGGAAAATACATTTCATTGCTTCCTTGCTAAAATCAGATGTACAACTCTGCTATAGCTACTGTAGCCTGGCAAACTAAAAGTGACAACAAGACTCTTGAAAATAGCAAACAAATAGTCCGGCAAGTAGTGCCCTGTAAGACAACTGTGTGTTATTCGTATACATGATTTGAATTTGATGGGACCCAAGGTCGCTTTACAAGGAAAAACAGGATTAAAAACAAACAAACAAAACAAAATTAGGGGCCGAAGGCCTTGGCAAACAGATGGCACTTGAGGGCCCTTTTGAAGGCGTCAGGCGTAGGGATGTTGCGGATCTCCGCAGGGAGAGCGTTCCAGAGGGTGGGGGCTGCCACACTGAAGACTCGGTCCCCGAAGGTTCGCAGGTTGGTTCGGGGGTTGGAGCAGGCCAGAGTCTGAAGACCACAAGTTCCGGGGTGGGGCATGTGGGCGGAGGAGGTCCGATAAGTAGTGGGGGGCATGGGCATGGAGGCACTTGTAGGTAAGGAGGAGGACTTTGTAGGTTATGCGGGACTTGACCGGCAGGCAGTGGAGGTGGATTAGGGTGGGAGTGATGTGCTGCCACGGCTTTGTATGTGTGGGTACCCTGGCAGCACAGTTTTGAACATACTGGAGCCTGTCCAGGGTTTTGTTGGGAACCCCAAACAGGACAGCATTGCAGTAGTCCAAGCGGGAGGTGACGAAAGCATGAGGCGACGAAAACATGAGGCGCATTCACACCGCAGTACTTTTCCCACAAAGGTTCATGAGAACTTAGTTCATACAGATCGCGTTCACACCGGAATAAATTCCTGGGGGAGGATTAGGCAAATGAAGCCGTTGACGTCACTTCTTCTTCTTCTGCTTTGGGTTTACTGGCAGGCCACAAACAACTTCACGGCGTATACTGCCACCCGAAGTCCCCGGCCGGAAGTCCCTGGAGTTGGGGACTGGCTTCAGTAGAAGCTGCTGGGACTCCCAGCAGCTTCTACTGAAGCCTTCCGATTAAATCGCCAGAACGCCGACACCTTCTCATCACTCCACCGCTCCCATGTTTTTTTTTGTGTTGCCATAAGTTAGTCTCTTTGCGTATGTGTGCTGGGCTAATGCTAATGCTAATAATGCTAATGCGAGGATAATAAAATAGCGGCTTCACAAAACTTGTTGGGAGTTTTACGGGGCGTGGTTTGCATTCCGCCCAGCCAATCAGAAATAGGAACCTTTTTCTCCCACGAAAGTCCCTGCTCACTAGCAGGGACGGAAAAAGGGGGTAAAAAAGGTTCTGATGAACTCATTTTAGTTCCAGCTCTTTTTGGTGTGAACGCGACATTTCGGAACTATATCGGACCTAAACTGGGAAAAGTACTGCGGTGTGAACGTGGCTATGGACTAGGGTTCTGCAACCGACTCCGAGAGTGACGGTCGGAGTCTGGCAATATTCTTTAGATGGAAAAAAGCAGATTTGGTGACAGACTTGATGCCAGTGGCGGCGCCAGATATTTTTCTTTTGGGGGTGCTGTGGGGTAGCTTGACGTTTCATAGGGTGCTCAAAACATTTAGGGGTTCCCATCAATGTCCCGGGCGCTACAGTTTAATTTTCTACCGCAACACTCCCCACCCGCACATACACAGTACACCCGCGACTGTTACAATGAAGGCTCGATAGTCAGCTCACGACATATAGGTATAAGCAGGGGCAAAGTGCTATTTTTTATAAGTGGGGGGTGGACCTAACATCCTCTAGGTGGGTCTGGGGGCATCCTCCCCCGGGAATATATTTTGTTTTAAATATTGAAATTAAATGCATCAATCTGGTGCACTTAAGGCCCAGATACACCGGCCAGTCACCTGAGAAGTCGCCGACGCCAACACCGACTGTTGCGTCGCCGGACTCACTTGCGTATTTGCCGACTTCGCGCACTGGAACACACCGCAAATCCGAGCCGAGCACGTATGAACTGCGCATGCGTGAGTGGCAATAACTCTCCTTACCAGCAGGCGGCGGTAGTGTGTATTCATCATTCAAAAGAGGCAACAACCGGAACAACCGGAAGACAGAGAAGAAGAACAGACTCCATGATATAAACAAACAACAAATAGCGTTTTTCTCTCCATTTTCACTCTCGTCCATTGAAAACATGAACGAACAGGAGCTCTATAAACCGATGAGGTGAAATAGCCGTCCGTGTGTGTTCCATCTTCCATTTTAAATCTTTTGTTTACCTCCCTCACTTCCGTTAACGCTTCTCATGCACTGATTCGCTAGCTGAACAGCCAATCAGTGTTATCACATTGTCCGACTTCCGGTGGTGATCCCGACGCCGAATCGGCAAGAAAAGGCGTCAGGACGGCAGAAAAGCCCCGACGGTGCGGCGCACACCACTCCGAATAGGGCGTGCCCACGCTCATGTTCGGCCCGACTCCCATTTACTGCTGATTTCGGGCCGGTGTATCTGGGCCTTTACACACGGAGCCGCGTTGCGTATGCCGTTCTATCCACCTTGGGACCCGTTATCGTTTCCGCAGTTGTTTACTGTCATATTCGGTCGTCCTAGTG